>NC_041222.1:67315465-67319461 GCF_002837175.3 Physeter macrocephalus
CCCGGACCGGGGCACGAACCCGTGTCCCCTGCATCGGCAGGCGGACTCGCAACCACTGCGCCACCAAGGAAGCCCTGAAATTATTCTTTTTAGCTAGTTAATTCCAAACTTGAAAGATATTCTTAACACATGTCTATTACTACTAACCTGATGCCAGATAAGACTGGAATGAAGGATTTAAATTCTACCTCTAACCTTAACTTCAGATAAATATTCCTTCTCAAGGAGATCCAAAACATATACACTGGCTACAAGCACCTTGTATCAGCCAGGATTCGTACCTGTTATGTATTCTGAGCTGCGATTTCCCTTTTATGTACACAGTCATCTCACTGACGTCCAGACAAAATTTTCTTACTTTCTACTATCCACTAGCTAAGTGAAAACGTGTTCTTTACTACTCCATTCCTACACAACACATTTTTACTAAAAGGTGTGTGCACATGTGCTGTCAGAACCTCGTAGACTAAATGTTTGCAATGACTACACCTTCCAGCATCCGTAAGAAAGAGAGGGCTCTGCCTTTAATTCCAGAATGGCTAGCTCTTTTTCATAATGAATTGCCACCTCCTCATCATGAAAATCCTCCCCAGCCAGTCAATCTAAATTAAGTTTCCCCCATTAATCTCCATCTCAATGTCTTGGCCATTACTTTTAAACTACTTATCAAAATTACCTCTCAAAATTTATACACTATTTTGTCTGCTTACTTTATATTTGTCATTAGCACTGACCACAGTGCAAATTCTGTGAAGGCAAGGACCCCATTCACATTCTTCATCATTCAGAAATATTTACTAAGTTCATACTAGGTGCCAAGCATTGTTTCCAGGCACTGGGATACAGCAGTGAACTGATGTTCTAGCAGTGGGAAACAGACAAAGGGCAAAAAACTGATGTGATGATGTTATGAAGAATCCACAATAGGAGGGACTAAAGAGGGCTCTTGGGCTGTAGCAATGAGAAGTTGGGATGGATGGAGTCTGTTTTATCAAAGGCAATCAAGGAAGGCTTCATGATAAGCAGACCCATGATGATAAGAGGAGGAGGAGCATTCCAGGTAGAGGGAACAGTAAATGCATTCCAGGTAGAGGGAACAGGATCTAGGAGTCAGGGATTGTAGCTAGAGCAGAGTGTACAAGGAGAAGAGAAGGAAGAGGTGATATTGGAAGGATATAGAGCACTATGAAGCTCTGTTGCTAAGGCATTTCATTTTATCCTGGCTGGGGTGGGAACAAAACTAGAGAGTTTTGAATACAGAGTGACAGGATCCGATTTATGTTTTAAAAGAACTGCTTCTGCCTGTTGTATGGAGAATACCCTACGAGAGACTGGTCAAAGGCAAACAGTTAAGAGATTATTGCAGTAGTTAAAGATCATGAGGGCATAGAGTGATTATGACAGAACGATACAGTGATTGCTGTGAAGGTGATGGACACTGGTCAGATTCTGTATTTATTTTTTAAGTAGAGATGATTGGATTTGCTGAGAGATTGGATGGCAGGATGACAGAATGAAAGGAACCGAGGATGACTTCCACATTTTTGGCATCGTTTAAAGCAGCGGTCCCCAACCTTTTGGGCATCAGGGACCGGTTTCATGGAAGACAATTTTTCCACGGAACAAGGCGGCGGGGGGGATGATTTCGGGATGATTCAAGCACATTACATTTATTATGCACTTTATTTCTATTATTATTATTCTGTAATATATAATGAAATAATTATACAATTTACCATAATGCAGAATCAGTGGGAGCCCTGAGTTTGTGTTCACTTGCCACTCACTGATGGGGTTTTGATATGAGTCTGTGAGCAACTGATTTATTATGGTGTCTGTGCAGTCAAACCTCTCTGCTGATGATAATCTGTATTTGCAGCCGCTCCCCAGTGCTAGCATCACCTCTCAGCTCCACCTCAGATCATCAGGCAGTAGATTCTCACAAGGAGCATGCAACCTAGATCCCTTGCATGTGCAGTTCACAGCACAGTTCGTGCTCCTATGAGAATCTAATGCCACCACGGATCTCACAGGAGGCGGAGCTCAGGCGGTAATGCAAGTGATGGAGAGCAGCTGTAAATACAGATGAAGCTTTGCTTGCCGGCCGCTCGTTCACCTCCTGCTGTGCGGCCCAGTTCCTAACAGGCCACGGACCGCTACCTGTCCATGGCCTGGGGGTTGGGGACCCCTGGTTTAAAGATTAGAGTTGCACTGATCAAAAATGAAACACTTGGAGAGAAGTTTGAAAGGTAGAAATTAAGAGTTCAGTTTGAGATGGGTGAAGTTTCAGCTGTAGAAATGTCAAGTAAACGGTTGGCTGTACAATCGGGCAGTTAAGGAAAGAGTTTTGAGACTGGAGATACACATTTGGGAGTTACTGGCATTTGAAATCACTGGAATAGATATGGATTCACTTATGAGGAAAACAAAGTAAAGGTCTGAGAAATTTCAGGACACTCCAGCATTTAGTACTTGGAAAGCTGAAGAGGAAAGAGCAAAGGAGACTGAGAGGGATTCCCTGTGAGGTAGAAGGAAAACCAGGAGAATGTGGCATCCTGGAAACCAAGGGTCTATTGCTGCTGCTGGGTTAGTAGCATGAGAACTGAGAATGGAGTGCTGGGTTCAGCAATACAGCCAGTGCCTGACTACCTTGACATGAGCAGTCCTGGGGAGTAATGGGGATGAATGCTAAAATGAAGCAGTTTCAAGAAAGCCTGGAAGGACAGGAAATGGAGGATAGACAACTCTTTAAAGGGATTTTGCCAAAAGAGGGATTAGAGAAATGGGGCTGTCTTTGGAGAGTGATGTGAGTCATGGGGAGAGATTTTGTAAGTGGGATCCCACTTTATCAAAAGGGATAAGCTTGTTTACAGAAAGAGAAAGAAAACTGATGGGGGGCAACTGCAAGAGTGAAGTCCTTGAGCAGAAGGGCAAGCATGGGACACACTATCCAACAGAAGGAACAGACCATGGAAAGCAGCTGGGGGTGAGGGGATTTATTTTCACTGCAGCAGGAAAAAAGACAGAGTGTTTGGTTGCAGATACATGAACACTGGTAGATTTGGTGTGTGAGCATACAGAAAGTTTCCTCCAATTCCTTGACTGAATTCTTAGCATCATTCACAGTAGCTAGCATGTGGTAGGTGTTCAGAAAATTTACTAAATGGATGGATGTACATTATTAAATCTGATTCCAAAGAATTTCCTAAGAATAATGCTCTGAGCAGGAGCTCGCCTGGCTTTTAGCTTAAACCTGCACTATAAAACAGAAGAGAGAGTGCGGGGAAGATGGCGGAAAAGACGTGGAGATCACCTTCCCCCCCACAGACACATCAGAAATACATCTACACGTGGAACAACTCCTACAGAACACCCACTGAATGCTGGCAGAAGATCTCAGACCTCCCAAAAGGCAAGTAACTCCCCACGTACATGGGCAGGGCAAAAGAAAAAACAGAGACAAAAGAAAAGGGACGGGACCTGCACCAGTGCGAGGGAGCTGTGAAGGAGGAAAGGTTTTCACACACTAGAAGCCCCTTCGCGGGCGGAGACTGCGGGTGGCAGAGGGGGAAGCTTCAAGGCCACGAAGAGAGCGCAGCAACAGGGGTGCGGAGGGCAAAGCGGAGAGATTCCCGCACAGAGGATCGGTGCCGACCAGCACTCACCAGCCCGAGAGGCTTGTCTGCTCACCGGCCGGGGCGGGTGGGGGCTGGGAGCTGAGGCTTGGGCTTCGGTCAGATCGCAGGAAGAGGACTGGGGTTGGCGGCGCGAACACAGCCTGAAGGGGTTAGTGCACCACGGCTAGCGGGGAGGGAGTCCGGGAAAAAGTCTGGAGCTGCCGAAGAGGCAAGAGCCTTTTTCTTCCCTCTTTGTTTCCTGGTGCGCGAGGAGAGGGGATTAAGCGCGCCGCTTAAAGGAGCTCCAGAGACGGGTGCGAACCGCGGCTATCAGCGCGGACACCAGAGACGGACATGAGACGCTAAGGCCGCTGCTGCC
>NC_041222.1:67319671-67320564 GCF_002837175.3 Physeter macrocephalus
CCATACCCCTCCCCCCCCCAGCCTGAGTGAGCCAGAGCCCCCAATAAGCTGCTCCTTTAACCCCGTCCTGTCTGAGCAAAGAACAGACGCCCTCCGGAGACCTACATGCAGAGGCGGGGCCCAATCCAAAGCTGAACCCCGGGAGCTGTGCGAACAAAGAAGAGAAACAGAAATTTCTCCCAGCAGCCTCAGAAGCAGCGGATTAAATCTCCACAATCAATCTGATGTACCTGCATCTGTGGAAAACCTGAAGAGACAACGAATCATCCCAAATTCAGGAGGTGGACTTTGAGAGCAAGATATATTATTTTTTTCCCCTTTTTCTCTTTTTGTGTGTATGTGTATGCTTCTGTGTGAGATTTCGTCTGTATCACTTTGCTTTCACCATTTGTCCTAGGGTTCTGTCCATCAGTTTTTTTTTTTACTTAAAAAATTTTTTTCTTAATAATTATTTTTTATTTTAATAACTTTATTCCAGAGATCTCCATCTCAACACCAAGACCCAGCTTCACTCAACGACCAGCAAGCGACAGTGCTGGACACCCTATGACAAACAACTAGCAAGACAGGAACACAGCCCCATCTATTAGCAGAGAGGCTGCCTAAAAACATAGTAAGGCCACAGACAGCCCAAAACACACAACCAGGTGGACCAGAAAGACAAGATCCAGCCTCATCCACCAGAACACAGGCACTAGTCCCCTCCACCAGGAAGCCTACACAACCTACTGAACCAACTTTAGCCACTGGGGACAGACACCAAAAACAACGGGAACTATGAACCTGCAGCCTGCAAAAAAGGAAACCCCAAACACAGTAAGATAAGCAAAATGAAAAGAGAGAAAAACACACAGCAGATGAAGGAGCAAGGCAAAAACCCAACAGACCTAACC
>NC_041222.1:67320652-67320931 GCF_002837175.3 Physeter macrocephalus
ACAGTCTCAGAGACCTCTGAGACAACATTAAATGCACCAACATTCGAATCATAGGGGTCCCAGAAGAAGAGAAAAATAAAGGGACTGAGAAAATATTTGAAGAGATTAGAGTGAAAACTTCCCTAATATGGGAAAGGAAACAGTTAATCAAGTCCAGGAAGCAGAGAGAGTCCCATACAGGATAAATCCAAGGAGAAACACACCAAGACACATATTAATCAAACTGTCAAAAATTAAATACAAAGAAAACATATTAAAAGCATCAAGGGAGAAACAACA
>NC_041222.1:67322364-67322910 GCF_002837175.3 Physeter macrocephalus
TGAAGGAGAAAAGCCTACAACCAAGATTACTCTACCCAGCAAGGATCTCATTCAGATTTGATGGAGAAATTAAAACCTTAACAGACAAGCAAAAGCTGAGAGAGTTCAGCACCACCAAACCAGCTTTACAACAAATGTTAAAGGAACTTCTCTAGGCAAGAAACACAAGAGAAGGAACAGACCTACAATAACAAATGCAAAACAATTAAGATAATGGGAATAAGAACATACATATCAATAATTACCTTAAATGTAAATGGATTAAATGCTCAACCAAAAGACACAGACTGGCTGAATGGATACAAAAACAAGACCCATATATATGCTGTCTACAAGAGACCCACTTCAGACCTAGAGAAACATACAGACTGAAAGTGAGGGGATGGAAAAAGGTATTCCATGCAAATGGTAATCAAAAGAAAGATGGAGTAGCAATTCTCATATCAGACAAAATAGACTTTAATATAAAGACTATTACAAGAGACAAAGAAGGACACTACATAATGATCAAGGGATCGATCCATGAAGAAGATATAACAATTGTAA
>NC_041222.1:67327079-67328561 GCF_002837175.3 Physeter macrocephalus
GACACAAGAGGGAAGAGATATGGGAACATATGTATATGTATAACTGATTCACTTTGTTGTAAAGCAGAAACTAACACGCCATTGTAAAGCAATTATACTCCAATAAAGATGTTAAAAAAAACCAGCAGGTTGTTCCCTTGGCAGGCTCTTGCAGCATGTGCAATATCTCCATGTCCTGCAGTGCATGGTGGCCAGCAGCTTTACCAACAACCCCTCTCCCTTGCGTGGTTTTGTAGCAGAGTGAGAAATTTCCCCACGAAGAGCCTTCCTTGCACTCTAGAGGGCAGATCTCTGGAAAGTTCCAGAAAGTGAATTTCCAGCCTCAGTGAGTTTTCTGTCATCCGGTGACCCATGGTTGTGCCCTCTTCAATAAGGTCTAGATCTCAGCCCTTGGAGCTGGTGGCTCTTTCGTGGACACTCTGTCTCAGTCCCAGTGGTAGTAGCTGCTCTTTATATCTGCTACCCCTCTATTCTTTAGGATTCTCTATATCTCACTATCCAATTCCTTGTTATTCTACTCCTGTTATGGTTGACAATTCTTTATATTAAAGCTTCCCTTTTCAAATTAAAAAAATAAATAAACAAAGTGATGAAGGAGAAAAGCCTACAACCAAGATTACTCTACCCAGCAAGGATCTCATTCAGATTTGATGGAGAAATTAAAACCTTAACAGACAAGCAAAAGCTGAGAGAGTTCAGCACCACCAAACCAGCTTTACAACAAATGTTAAAGGAACTTCTCTAGGCAAGAAACACAAGAGAAGGAACAGACCTACAATAACAAATGCAAAACAATTAAGATAATGGGAATAAGAACATACATATCAATAATTACCTTAAATGTAAATGGATTAAATGCTCAACCAAAAGACACAGACTGGCTGAATGGATACAAAAACAAGACCCATATATATGCTGTCTACAAGAGACCCACTTCAGACCTAGAGACACATACAGACTGAAAGTGAGGGGATGGAAAAAGATATTCCATGCAAATGGAAATCAAAAGAAAGCTGGAGTAGCAATTCTCATATCAGACAAAATAGACTTTAAAATAAAAACTATTACAAGAGACAAAGAAGGACACTACATAATGATCAAGGGAGCGACCCATGAAGAAGATATAACAATTGTAAATATTTATGCACCCAACATAGGAACACCTCAATACATAAGGCAAATACTAACAGCCATAAAAGGGGAAATCGACAGTAACACAATCATAGTAAGGGACTTTAACACCCCACTTTCACCAATGGACAGATCATCCAAAATGAAAATAAATAAGGAAACACAAGCTTTAAATGATACATTACACAAGATGGACTTAATGGATATTTATAGGACATCCCATCCAAAAACAACAGAATACACATTTTTCTCAAGTGCTCATGGAACATTCTACAGGATAGATCATATCTTGGGTCACAAATCAAGCCTTGGTAAATTTAAGAAAATTGAAATTATATCAAGTATCTTTTC
>NC_041222.1:67329083-67329797 GCF_002837175.3 Physeter macrocephalus
ATCAAGAAAAAAAGGGAGAAGACTCAAATCAATAGATTTAGAAAGGAAAAAGGAGAAGTAAAAACGGACACTGCAGAAATACAAAAGATCATGAAAGATTACCACAAGCAACTCTATGCCAATAAAATGGACAACCTGGAAGAAATGGACAATGTCTTAGAAATGCACAACCTGCCAAGACTGAATCAGGAAGAAACAGAAAATATGAACAGACCAATCACAAGCACTGATATTGAAACTGTGATTTAAAATCATCCAAAAAAGAAAAGCCCAGGACCAGATGCCTTCACAGGTGAATTCTATCAAACACTTAGAGAAGAGCTAACACCTTTCCTTCTCAAACTCTTCCAAAATACAGCTGAGGGAGGAACACTCCCAAAGTCATTCTACGAGGCCACCATCACCTTGATACCAAAACCAGAGAAAGATGTCACAAAAAAAGAAAACTACACGCCAATATCACTGATGAACGTAGATGCAAAAATCCTCAACAAAATACTAGCAAACAGAATCCAACAGCACATTGAAAGGATCATACACCATGATCAAGTGGGGTATGGGGTATATCCCAGGAATGCAAGGATTCTTCAATATACGGAAATCAATCAATGTGATACACCATATTAACAAATTGAAGGATAAAAACCATATGATCATCTCAATAGATGCAGAAAAAGCTTTTGACAAAATTCAACACCAATTTATGATAAAAAC
>NC_041222.1:67335561-67336328 GCF_002837175.3 Physeter macrocephalus
TTTTTGACCCACCTCCTAGAGAAATGGAAATAAAAACAAATAAACAAATGGGACCTAATAAAACTTTAACGCTTTCGCACAGCAAAGGAAACCATAAACAAGACCAAAAGACAACACTGTGAATGGGAGAAAATATTTGCAAATGAAGCAACTGACAAAGGATTAATCTCCAAAATTTACAAGCAGCTCATGCAGCTCAGTACCAAAAAGTAAACAACCCAATCCAAAACCTTAGAGGAAAACATAGGCAGAACACTCTATGACATAAATCACAGCAAGATACTTTTTGACCCACCTCCTAGAGAAATGGAAATAAAAACAAATAAACAAATGGGACCTAATAAAACTTTAACGCTTTCGCACAGCAAAGGAAACCATAAACAAGACCAAAAGACGACACTGTGAATGGGAGAAAATATTTGCAAATGAAGCAACTGACAAAGGATTAATCTCCAAAATTTACAAGCAGCTCATGCAGCTCAGTACCAAAAAGTAAACAACCCAATCCAAAACTGGGCAGAAGACCTAAATAGACATTTATCCAAAGAAGATATACAGATTGCCAACAAACACATGAAAGAATGCTCAACATCATTAATCATTAGAGAAATGCAGATCAAGGCTACAATGAGATATCATCTCACACCAGTCAGAATGGCCATCATCAGAAAATATAGAAACAATAAATGCTGGAGAGGGTGTGGAGAAAAGGGAACACTCTTGCACTGCTGATGGGAATGTAAATTGATACAGCCACTATGGAGAAC
>NC_041222.1:67337075-67356205 GCF_002837175.3 Physeter macrocephalus
AGTGAAGTAAGTCAGAAAGAGAAAAACAAATACTGTATGCTAACACATATATATGGAATCTAAGAAGAAAAAAAAAAAGGTCATGAAGAACCTAGGAGTAAGACGGGAATGGAGATGCAGACCTACTAGAGAATGGACTTGAGGATGTGGCGAGGGGGAAGGGTAGGCTGTGACAAAGTGAGAGAGTGGCATGGACATATATACACTACCAAATGTAAAATAGACAGCTAGTGGGAAGCAGCCGCATAGCACAGGGATATCAGCTTGCTGCTTTGTGACCACCTAGAGGGGTGGGATAGGGAGGGTGGGAAGGAGGGAGATGCAAGAGGGAAAAGATATGGGAACATGTGTATATGTATAACTGATTCACTTTGTTATAAAGCAGAAACTAACACACCATTGTAAAGCAATTATACTCCAATAAAGATGTTTAAAAAAAAAAGGCAAAAAAAAATTTATGGTCCCAATCAATAAACTATTTTGACTATATTAAAAAAAAACAACAGAAGAGAGTGAGAGGGAAAGAGAGAAGCTTTCCAAATAAGCTTTAAAGATTTACTTCATAACCTCCACCCCTCGCCTTTCCTTCTAAAACAAAGATGTGGATAGAAAGGTATGGGATGTTGTACTTTTATTATAGAAGTAATTGGATATCTGTGACTCCTCTTACCCTCTCATAATATCTGTTGGATATAACTCTTGGCTTTCTCATTTTGGCTACATTCCCAGAACTGTATGTAAAGTGTTTTCCTGAAATATTGAAAAGGAGCCTACATTTTAAGTTCATCATCTCTTTGCCTGAAAAGCGGCTTATTCTTTTCCTGGTGAAATTGCATTTTGTGCGGGCTTTTGTCTTCCTTGACTATTAAAGTTAAAACTTGGAAACAGTAAATTTCATACAAGCCAAGCATGTTGTGGTGGACAATAAAGAGATAGCAACATCAATAAGGAAAAGAAAATAAAGATGACAAGAATGTGTTTTTAATGTGAATTAATGGGAAGAGAGGGGATCCAATGTTCACTGAGATCTACCAGGTGCTACGCTGTCTACATATATTATTTATATTTAGTCATCTCATACACATGCACACAAACCTGGAAAGTAGGTATTATTCATGTTACAAAAAATGGAACAGAAGTTTGAGGTTTAAAAAACCAGTATTTCCACTTTTTAGGTAGATTATTATGTACCAGATCTATGGCTAAGTACTTCACATGCAACATCTGCTTCCATTTAAAAATAACCTTGAAAGGCAAATATTTTTACTCCATCTTAGAAGATGAGAAAACTGGAGCATTAAGAGGTTTAATGATAGGTTGAAGTTAACACAACTATAGGGGCTCAGTCCTAGTTGTTGGAGACATACTCCTCCTGTCACACTACGTGGTTCCCCAAGGGAAGTTGAGCTGCCAGTGAACTGAACAATACATGAAGAGAAAGCAAACATAATTGCTGAAAAAAATTTGATAAATAGCATCAGTGGCCCAATGATTTTACTGATTATACTCACTAGCTACGTCACAACTGGTTATATCTAGTTGCATTCCTCTGAAAATGAAGAGGAAGTTTCCTTCTATTTCCAAATCTCTCTCAATGCATTCTGACTTGAACATTAGAAAAAATGTATGAGTCTTAGAACTCAGTGCAAGATGGCAAAGGTCTTGTTTTTTTGATCCTTTAAGAAGTAGCTGGCTAGATTACAATGGAATATAAAGAAAGAAAACCTTATATACCATGTGGAAATGTATTTGTGCATGTACGTGTAACTTTTTCAAGAGTAATTTCTCCTCAGGCAACCTGGGAGACATAGTAATTGAGAACACAGTCTTTAAATTCAGAACTGAGTTTCCAGGCTGTCCTCACCAGTGCCTGGGTATGAGATTTGCACAAGTTCCTTAGCCTAAGCCTCATGGTCTCATCAGTGAGAAAGGGCCGATGCTATTACCTACCTCAAAGAATCACTGAGAAGAGCACTGAAATAATCCAGTTAGCACAGTGGCCAACATAGAAAATGTGCTCAATAAATTCTTTCTGTCCCAAATGCCATTTGGAAATACAGAGTGAGGCACTAATGGTCACTTTAGACCCTGTGACAAGCATGGAGATTGACCTCAAATAGAGTGCTGGTTTTTAAAGAGGTTCTAATGATTAAGTCTGATGCAGATAAATCACCACATAGGCTGCATGATTAAACTGCACCTCCTCTTTAATTGCATCTCAGGTGCCAGGTGCTTGTTACAATTCCTCTCTCCGCCACAAGGAAAGGCTATGTTTTATAAGTACAACAAAGTGGAAAGGAGATGAAGAAGTTTAAATATAGCAAAGACCTTAGTACCTCAGTACATGTGAACAGGGTCCATATACTCTTCCAAGACAATATTATAAAATTATAATACACCAACAATTTTATAAAATTATTTGAAAAGCTAGAGAACTTGAAAGAAAAGAACGTTTAAAATTTTAAAACCAGCTTGGTTTTAATTTTCCTAACAAGTCCAAAAGGAGTCCTAGCCAACTCCCTAGGTCCTATGCAATTACCACAACTATTCATTTAGGAGAGGAATTCATGCCAATTCTTAGAAATGGTATTTTCTCTTTCCAAATATGATATTACTATACACCTTCTGCTGAGGAGAGACTCCTGGGGGAAAATATACCTTTATTCTCTCAGAGCTTTATCTCCAATATCATAGTATCTCCACAAATATAAATGTTCAATTTTTCATGCTTCTATTCAAAGTCACCTCCTCCATAAAATCTTCCGATGCCCCACCCACGTGTAAACTGGTTCCGCTTTTCTAAACTCATATATAGTATTTTATTATTTTTGACTGATTCTAATCTTTATCTCTACCTCTACCTCTGTCACTTTTACTACAGAAGAGTCTAAAGAGCAAGGGCTACCTTTTTATGCATCTAAATTCTACACAGATCTTAATACAGGCTCCTAGACATGCACAAACTCTTCCCCACCTAAGTATTAAGCATTTGATGTGTTCTAGACACTAACATAATAATCAGTTATGTTGTATTGAGTGCTTTCCTTTTGCCACAAATCTCAAGACTCAAATCACAAATCTCTTTATCAAGGTTTTAGGGACATTATCTCCTTCAGTTCTTAAAACTACCCTGAGTAGGTCGCAATATGACACACATTTTATAAGTTAGGAAGCTGAGGCTTAGAGATTGTGAACCATGGACCTGAGATCCTATAATGGTAATGTCTTACTCAGTTCTTCTTACTCCGGAGCTCATGCTGTTGATCACTATATTAACCACCACCACTGCAGGTACTCAGTAAATACCCACTCTATGATTAAACAGATAAAATTCAGGGACTATGTTTTGTTTTCCTGTTCTCCAACTCTAAGATGAGAAATAGGCAAGTGATCATATTTTTTTAAAAGACTAAGGAAGTCCTTACATAAAAAGAGCAAACGATGACCAAAACGTAAATATGTTTTTATCCTTTGAATAACCCAGTGATGCAAACATAATACATCTTGGGTACCGCTGAGAGCATTCAAGTTTATTCTCAGTGACCTGCAACCCGCCAGTTACTTAGACTTAGCGCGTTATGAAAGCTTTGGCCTTTCATTTATAAAGTGAAGGGAGAATTCTGGCATTTCCTTTGGGTAGCAGGACCAGTTACTCAAGCAATTAAGCTTTACTTTCTGTTAATAATACTATATTGTGTACTTGAAGTCTGCTGACAGAGTGAATCTTAAAAGTTCTCAACATACACAACACACAAAAGGGGTGGTGACCATGTGGGGTAATGGATTTGTTAACTAGCTTTATTGTGGCAACCATTTCACAATGTATACATATCAACTCATTGTGTTGTACACCTTAAATATGTATAATTTTTATTTGTCAATTATACCCCAGTAAATCTAGAAAAAAATAACCTTCACTTTCTGCTCCACTCCAAAAGAGGGGAAAGCAACAGTTTTAAACCTTTCCTAATAATTACAAATTCTTACATTTGATCCATATTATGAACACGTGACATTTCTTACTAGCAGTGTAGAATAAATATTAGATCCAGCTTGAAAAAAAAGGGGGGAAAAAAAGCATGGATAGAGGTAAACCTTGAGGAGAAAGTCAGTTGTGAAGAAGAGGGCATGGTTGCCTGGTAACTATATTCATCCAAGCTTCTCTCCAAGTACAGTATACTCTGAATTATTTTTCCATCCAGGGTGCTAAAGTGGGAATTCAATGGGGCAATATGTGGTTCCTGGAAAAATTGATTAAATAGGGAAAACAAACAGTATGTTTCTATTAACACTAGCTGAGCTTCTCTTATCTTGAAGATCAGGGTTCATATTCTGCAAGCAGTATGTGAAAAGCCTACACTTTTTGTAGAGAAGAAATTGAAAGCAAGAAGGCTATTCTTGAAAGAATAAAATACACACATTAACCTCCTAATAATGGTACATAAAGGGTTAAAATATGCACACAAAATTTCAAAGTTTGAGTCCTAGCATTCTCTAATAACCCTTGGAGCCAGACATGATCAAAGACCCTGGTAACCACAGTTGCTTGATGGCTGAAGTGGCTCTGAAGTCAGACTGCCTGGCTCCTAATCCAAGCTCCGAATTCACTAGCTGCACATCCTTCATGTGACTCAGCCTCAGTTTCCTAAATCAGAGTTCTGGGAACACAATATCTGATACAGAGTAAGTACTCCAAATGCTAGCTATTATTAGTGTTTTGCTTATTTTAAGTGATCAAAAGTTTCTAAAACTTTACTAATAAAAATTAAAACTGCATAAAGAAAATGAAGAACTGAAGATATTGCTATTCAGGTCAAGTCAAGCAAAAGCAGTTGTTTATGGTGGGGGAGAAGTGTGTTGATGTTTTTGATTTTTGTGTTTTAGTTTCATTTTCTTTTTAGAGCACTTGAATATATCAAAAGAAGGGGCAGTTTATAACAATTCTCACTGCCTCATGAGTAAAAAAAAAAAAAGGACCACCATAGGGGCATGCCAGAAGGTGAGAAAACAAAATTCCAGTCCAGAAACAACTGTCTACAAGATGTGTTTCCTAAAAAGTTCAGTGCACATCAGTTCTTTTTTAGATGCCCTATGAGAGCTCATTGTTTATAGGAGATTACTCTAATAAGGCTATTTTTGGTCATTGTTTGCAAAAACCACAGTCCTGCTCAAGTTACCTAGGAAACAAAAACTGCTTATGGAAAAATGCTTATCAAAAAAACTAAAGAATCCTAGCTCTAGGAGAATAGGATTTGGGCAGCTCCAGAGACCACAACTCTCCTTCTCTCTGACCCTCTTCTTTCTCCTCCCCTGAGCCTCTACCTTCTCTGTTCTTCTGTTCTTGTCCTCCTCTCTCTCTTTCTCCCACTCTCTTTTCAATAATCTATGGTCAAGGACATTGGGTTACACAGCCCATTTTCCACTCAACAAAGATGGCTGGCAGGGGACAGCATCCAAGAAGGACTTCAAATGAGACAGGCATCCTAAAACATTCCACCCTTTGCCTGGCAAGCACTCTTGTCCCTGTAAATACATCAAAAGTAGCCTCTGTGTAGCAGTTACCCATCTATCATATATACAACTACCACCAAGCCCAATTTTTAAAAACGTATGTCTTCCAAACAATCTGAAATCTATAGAATTTAATTTTTATTAAATCTTACTTACTCACATTTATAACTTCTAATCAGAGCTTCTGACCAAATAATGAGGTTTGTGAGGTTGTTAATATGACTCAAAGCAAAGGAACTTGGTCCTTTTGTTGGCATGTTTAACTTTATCTCAGGTAAATGTGCTCATTTTTTTAAGTTTTTAAGTTTTTAAATATATTGAAGAGGTTATGTAGTACTAAAATCTACCCCAAATACTGTCTTCAGAGACTGAAGTCTCAAAAATGATAAATCCCCAAATTCATACAACAATGGGATGCTTTTTTAGGATAAGGACAAGATAACAAATGGTTTTACGCCAAGTAAAAGCATTGATACAGGCTATACTGCTCAGTATTTCATCTCAAAAAGAAAAGGGGAAAGGAATCACACTAGGAAAAAGCTAAGTTTCCTATTTCATCTCAAAAAGAAAAGGGGAAAGGAATCACACTAGGAAAAAGCTATGAAGTTTCCTGAGATAGAATGTTGTGAAAGCACTCTATAATTGATGAAAATGTCTCTTGGATGTGACTGTTTATACGTGATTGGTGTACCAAAACTAGACAGGCAGGAAAAATAAGCCCTCATTTCATGAAAGATGGGTGGACACTTTCTAATCATTTTCTGAGGTTAAACTCAGGCTCTATATAGCATCAGAATCTTCAGTTGATTTTTTTTTTTTCTTCTGAAATATCCCTTGTGGCACTATATGTGGGAATAGCCCACGGCTTTTTTACTCCTGAGATTTCAATCCAGAAACTGAAGGATTTTCTAAATTTTCCGCCTGACCATAGACTCTAAAACTCTAATTATTGTGAATGTGCAAACAGAACAATACTGCCATTCATTCAACAAACAGTGAATACCCCAAACACTGTGGTAGGTGTTAGGGATATAATAAAGAACATAACCATCGTGGAATTTCTGTTAAACAATTACAGTAAAGGTTAATGTGTCCTATACCAGAGGAAGAACCAAGTACTATGGTGGTCAGTATTGTCTCTCCTCCCAAGCACATGACATATTATACATCCTGCCTCATTAAAGTTAATGGTGGCTGAGTGACTTATTTTGACCAATGACATGGAGTGGAAGCGATGTTAACCACTCACTAGATAAAAATCTTTAGGAACCAGGATACAATTTGCCATGCTTTTGTTTTTTTCCTTTCCATAGTAACTGACATCCCCAGGGGTGCCTGATCTGGAAACCTGGGTCATGAAGTACAGACAATGCAGAACAGGGCTCCCAGCAGAGCTGTGATAAATATGTAGAATAAGCAAGAAATAAACTTTTAATATGTTAAATCTCTAAGATCTGGGTTTTGTTCGTTACTACATCATAACCTAAATTATCCAGATTTGTGTGGATGCTATGCGGGGCATACAGAAAGCACGCCTAATCCAAGTGTTGGGGGCAGGAAATGTTTCCTTGTATATTGCATAAGCGTGCACAATTTATTTCCCTGTCACCTGCTCAGTTGTAAACCATGAGAACATAGCACTTTGCACAGTGTATCTGCCCAGTAAATGCTGGTTTAATTTGGATGGGTCAAAAATAAAACTGTTGCTCTAGAAATTCAACTTCAGTGTTCTTCTGCAGTGCTTGTTAACCAGAACTTGGTTCTGGACAAACTCTGGCTCTATTATACCATATAATTGGGGAAATTTACATGTGTTTCTTAATTTCAATGGGCATCAGATCCTTCATCAGCTAAATTGGAGTAAGTATATGAAAATATTTATCATAACTTTTGTTCAAAATAGGTAATCAACAAAATGCTATTTTTCTCCCAGAATCACTGTCCTCTGCCTCTTTCACATTGCAGTGTTGATAAACTCCAAATTAGATATGGAACCCAAGATATTAATTTGCTTCTACAATGCTGGAATGCAAGACTGTTTAAAACACTGAAAACATGATCATTTTTCATAAAATTAATATACATCAAATGTATTTCCCCTTTAAATAAAATATCACTGACACATTATTGGTAAAATGAAATATTTTGTTGCACATTTGACTGCAAAGGTACTTTTAAATTTTCCACTGTGAGATTCACAAGTATTTTTGCCTGGAAATCTCTTGATTTGTTTTTTCTTTTACCAATAGTATCACTTCTGAGAGGTCAAAAATGCCAGCTGCAGACCTAGGTCAAATGTAATTCTATGCGCTAATTACATCAGATAGTTTGAAACTAATAGGAATTTTGCATGAGCAATTTTAACAAGAACAGGTATATTTATGTTCTTAAGTATCCCATGTGCCTTAGATACTCTTTGCTAAGTGCCACTTCAATTCCTCCAGCTCTTAATAAAGCTAAACTCTGCTTGTCTCCCATGAAATGATTTATAAAGAAATCTTCCATTATTCTTGCTGATAAGAATGCTTCCCATTACACACTGCAGCATCTTCAAATAGGTATTCATCTCAACCAGGAAAAAATCTTTTTAATGATCATACTGCTATAATTTACAATTGTTAGCTGAGAGAAGATTAATACAGAGAGACTTGATGATATCTACGCCAAAAAACATGGGTAAGAAGTATTTAACCAAAGCAAAACATTTTGGAGTTGTGTTTCACCTTTGATGAACTCAGGCATACTGCTACAGATAAAACAGACTGAAGAAACAGACTCAATCTTTGTAAATTCTTTACATCAACCTTCCTACTAAGTGATCAAAAACAAAAAACTTAAAAATGACAGATGGATCCCTAAATGTGTGTCTGAGAGGAACTGGGAAGCTCTTGGTAAAATTTGTTCAGTGAATCTAACTGAAGCCCATTTAGAAATGTGCCAATCAGCTTGTGTGTTAAATATCTAAGGAGAGACTGCATTTAGGGTTTTCTCAACCCAAATCTGCAGGCTGACTATTCACATACAATTTGGATGAGCACAAGATTAGCAGCCATGATGCTCTGATTCATCTGATTTTAATGGAACCCTTGGGGATTGACTCAATGCAGCTGACTGTTCTCTTGCTTATATTAAATTGTCCCTAATCTGATGGCTACATCATAATATTATAGACTATAGACTACTTGTCACAGCATGATTCTACATTTGGTTCTCTGAGTTCAGGCAAGTTCGCTCTTTTCTTAAAGTTTTGAATTCTAATTTCAAAGTTTGAGGATATGGCCATCACTAGCAAATACCTTTAGGGTGCCAAAGTGGAAGTAGAGGCTATCACTAATGACACATTACTTGGCTATTTAAATAATGGCTATAGGTTTTGAAGTGTTAAAGTTAGTAAGTTTTCTTGGAAGCATTTTCCAATTCTGCTTCTGGAGTTGGTGACTGTGTGCATGTGTGTGTGCATAGGTTCAGGCCTTGCTTACATTTAGCACAGAAGCTTCATTTATAGGAGCCTTACATGGGCATCAGTGTTTTACTTCATGACTCACCATGTGTCCCAATGCTAAAGATACAGATTACAGTGCAAGAACTGGAGTAATTACAGCCTTCCAAATCCTAGGCTCTCAAACCTCCTCATTTCACAGGGCACCGTTAGTTTACTTTCCCAAAGCTGATTTCAGCACTTTGGCAGATGTTTTATGAATGTTGTGAATGGGTACAAAATGGAGAAATATCCTAATATTGAGAGTAGTAAATATCGTTGTCATGAGCCTAAGGGTTCTCTGTGCACATTAGAAAAAAGTACTCTCCAAAGAGAATGCTTAGGAGTTAAAAGAGAATAAATCACAGTTGTAATAATCATAAAAAAAAGCAATTGCATACTGGTATTAGATACTCTCTGGGTAACCAGGTGCTAATAATTTTACTATATTAATGAAGACTTAAAGTCATATTGATCTACTCATTTGAATGGTATTTGCTTCAGCATTAGGAAAGCTTGATGTCTTCCTTTTAAACTCGAGTTATTAACTTGACCTTGTTATTGAGAGAATGCAATTCTTAATTTAAGGGTAATTTACAATGGCATCTATAACATTAGATACAAATGGGACATTAGCTAAGGATGGAGTGGAGGACATTCATGCATTTTTATGCTCTATTATGGCTGATAAAGGATCAGGCCTGTGGCACAGACAGCAGATATTTACATCCTGTCTTTTTGCTGATTCTCCTCACATCACAAGCCCCAGACCATGAAGACCATGAAGAGAAATGCAAATAAAGAGACCTGAATTGCTTCACATCAAGTGCAAAGGTCTAAGGCGTTATTTTTTTCCTCAGTAGAAATCAGTTCCTACAGAAGTCTATATACTCCTAACTTTTCACTAAAAATATACATATATATATATCTTTTTAAGATTATCTAACTAAAGCCTTTTAGTTCAGTAGTTTATCAGATGCTTAAAACAAGTCTTACTTAAAGATGAGAGTCAATTCTATCTAGATTTTCACAAAAAAGCCCAAATCAATAAAAGATTGATAAGGATGGGACCACTGAAGTATATGATCCCTACGGGGGCTTCAATATCTTCAAATGAAAGCAAAGCAGGCCTACTAGTTAGTAGAAATTTCCAAGGAAACTCTAACGGTCTATTTCTCACTCAGGCAGAGAACAAGAAGGTGCCTGCTGTTCATCCATTTGTCCTGACCCTTTCCTGGGACTAGTCATAGCAAGAGGAAAAATTGGCTCTAACTACCTTAGTGATTCCCAGCCCTGACTACATACTAGAATCATCTAGGATGCTTTAAACAAACAAACAAACAAACAAACACTGATGTTTACAGCCCACAGTGGGCCAACCAAATCAAAACTCTGGTGGAACACTGAGCTATTAAGTTTCCTAAGTAATTCTAAAGTTCAGCTAAGGTTGAGAACCCTAGCCTACTTATTTGCTGTGGTGTGAGAAGAAAACCACCCCAGACCAAAAACATCCTTTCTACTAACTTGCTGCAGTACATGATAGTCCACTATTAAAACAACTCATTGTGCATCTCTCATGGGCTGCACTGTCCAATAAATACAATAGCCATCAGCCACATGAGCTACTGAATGCTTGAAATGAAGGTAGTCCAAATCGAGACGCTAAGAGTAAAATGGACACCAGATTTCAGACTTAATAGGAGATAAAGAATGCAACAAACACGATAATAATTTTAACGTTGATTACTTATTGAAATGATATTTTGACTATGGATGGAAAAATATATTAATAAAAATAATTTCACTTGTGTTTACTTTTTATTATAGTTTATAGAAATTTATATATGTGACTTGCTTAATATTTTTATTAAAAATTGCTATGCTACGAAAATAATTTTGATGTGCTAAAGACAGTGGGCTGGGAAATTTTACTGATTTGTTTACAGATCAACCTATTTAAAACCGTTAGTTTTATTACCATATCGGTATAACAAGAGGCTTTGAGAATATGGAAAATATGACAGGTGAATGTTGCTTTTGAGAAGATGACTCAAGAAGTCCAGATCATGGAACATTGCCTTAGTTTGAAAGAGGGCTGCCATGTTGAGCCATAGTAGATAGTGACATGGATGAGATGAACTCTGCTTGCTTCGCAGCTGGAGGTTATTCTTGTCCCTATTTCTCCCTCTCTGTTAATGTTAAGCAATTACCGTCTTCACTTTTTTGTGATGTCACAGTGGAACTACCATGAGTTGTTTTTTTTTTTTTTTTTTTGCGGTACTCGGGCCTCTCACTGTTGTGGCCTCTCCCGTTGTGGAGCACAGGCTCCAGACACGCAGGCTCAGCGGCCATGGCTCACGGGCCCAGCCGCTCGGCGGCATGTGGGATTTTCCCGGACCAGGGCACAAACCTGTGACCCCTGCACCGGCAGGCGGACTCTCAACCACTGCGCCACCAGGGAAGCCCATACCATGAGTCTTTTGATTTTGCAGATTTGGGCTTATGTTTCAGCGCTTACAGCACTGCGCATGTAATCTTGAGGGTCACTTCATCTCTCTGATCCTGTGTTTTTTATCTGTAAAATAGAGATAAGATGACCACTCCCAGGGTTAACTGAATGTTACTTGATATAAAATAAAACCCAATCTGGTGCCTGCTGCATAGCAGAGTTCAATCAATGGCTGTCATTCTTTCTCCTTCTCCACATGAACAACACCTATCTATCCTTTGTAACTCAAGTTAAAAATCACCTTTTTTTATGAAGCCCTAGCTATGCACTTCCCCCTCTATTTTCCCATAGAACATCATGCACACTTTAATTACTTGGTAGTGCATCTTCTTCCCCCATGAGACTACCACGAACTTCTTGAGGTCAGAGCTTTTCTAATTCTTTGTAACCCCAACGTCTAGCACAGAACGTAGAACACAGCAGATGCTCAAGATTTGCTGGATGGACGGAAGGAGCGGGGGATGGTATTTATGATTCTGCCCTTGACATCTTTGGAGTTTGACTACAATAGAAAAAAAAAGTCCATGATTCAATGGATAAAAGTATAACAATAAGGAAAAGAACGGAGAGTACAACATCTGTCTTCATATTCCATTATGGGTGGTTGCTTCTCTGGCCTTGGTTAGCCACCTGGCAAACCGTCCATAACGTGCTGCACTGCTGGAGGAACATACAAGAGCAAATACCCCTGGCACGGTACCGCTCCATAGCCTTCCATGAAAAGTATCATCTGAGAAGCCACTACCCCCACTGGTTTTAAGCCTTGCCTCCCTCTACTAAGCACTGGCTCCAATCCCAACTACATCCATCTACAAGTCTGTTCCTAGCCAACCCTAGGGAAAACCCTTTCCACTACTCATCCAAGTGTTTCAACTGAAGTATTCCTTCTCTTTCTCTCCCACTCCTCCACCCCCACCCCCAGCCTGAGCCTTGGTAAATCCCATGCTCTTTAAAATATCATCTAAAGGCTGCTTCTACTGTCTACCCTAATCAGACTAAGGTAAATGATCTCTAGAAGTTCTATCCTCAAACAGCACATTGCTTGTGGTTCCAAATGGCAATTAAAAAGCTCTTCTTGATCCATGAGTTATTTGTTTCTGTCAAAGCCTCTAGAATATCAAATCCCAGAGGCCAGAACTACATTCTATTACCTCTATCCACTGTGATGCCTGGCTCAGGGCCTTGCACTTTAGGCCATTAAGAATTTTGCGGTAGGACTGAAGTGAATCCCCAGGACTAAAATATT
Organism: Physeter macrocephalus; assembly: GCF_002837175.3. NCBI lineage: Eukaryota > Metazoa > Chordata > Mammalia > Artiodactyla > Physeteridae > Physeter > Physeter macrocephalus. The sequence goes on from NC_041222.1 coordinate 67,349,820, forward strand.
TAAGCCAGTGGACAGTATAGCTTTCCGAAGGTTTTTAACTTGTTATATTTACAGAGATCTATTCTGATTCTATTTATAATTTAAATTATGTGAGCCTAATATATCATACCTTCTGAACATTTCCAAACACAGAAGAATTCTAAGTTCCCTTTGAACAAAGAGAATGTGAACTGGACTCCATGTATGTTGCAGGCAGTAGCTGAAACACTGAACATGACTAAGGAATTAGAGAGGGTAGAACAAGCCTACTGTTACCAGGAGCAGGATCTGAAGAAAATATCAAGGCACAGTGGACAAGATGATACTGTAATGTCCTACAAAATAATCGTTTTAAATTATTTATTCAAAATTTACTTGTTGAGGTACAAAGCAACTAACTGTTTCAATAAAAGGTTGAATCTCGTTATGTTTAAAATATGATTGATGTATTATAAACACTCAACGTAACATTTTTAATTATTGGAAGTTGTCTTTTATTTCAGTATTTATTAACTCCTAATTATATATCATTAGCCAACTCTCATTCAGGATAAAGGTAACTATAGGAATAAAATTCTAAGATTTCATTCTAGGTAGATAGCATTATACCCTGCCTTATTCAGTTACAAAATTTTATCTCACACAGTTATCAAGTGACTCTTATGTATCTGCTATAAGTTTGGTGGTGCAGGCCTCTAGCAGCCAAAGGTGGAAACCTGAGTTGATTGGCAATAGCTATTTTTTTGATTTATCTCAGTGATGTTTTATCGTTCCTTGTAGATTTAGGTCTGAGGCTGCTGACTGGCTGGCCAGGCTCTCCAGTTCAACCTTAGTCGGGAGCCAAAGATATATTCAAGCTTAAAATCCTAAATCTATTGATCTAAAGGGTGATCAACATAATTATTTGATTGTGCAACAGTAGGTTTGAACACCTTTTGAGATAATTTATTCCCAGTCCTTCCACCTAATTACTGAGGAACCCTGGCATTTTATTATGCTTCTCTAGAGTTTTAAGTTCCTCAACTACAAAAAAGTAATAACGATAGTATTTACTTCTTAGGGTTGCTGTGAGGATTAAATGAGATAATCGGTTAGGACAAAGACGATAATTGATGCTCAATAAACATGAGATATCTACTGCGTCGCCAAGAAGAGGGAAAATAAATGAGAAGTAGAAAAAAGAGAAGGCCAATTTGTAGAATGTGTCCTTACCTAAGAGAACGTCAAAGTAAACACTGAGCAGCGACACCCAGTGGAAAGAGTTTTCAGAATCAATCAGTTCTGGGTCTGTTTCCCAGACTCACAGTTTACAAGCTGTGTGAAATTAAACATACTTCTTAATTTCTCTGAGCCTCCATTTCATTATCTCTAAAACGGAGCTAATAACACACGACCCACAGGTTGTGAGGATTAAGGGAAATAACGTAGGGAAAGCTCTGAAATTTAATAAATAGGAAAGGAAAACATGAAAGGGTTAATTAGTGCAGCATTTGTCTGTAGGCTGGCCTGCGACAGCTGTTGATGGATATGAAAGATGCTCTGTTTATTTGGTGAATTCTTCCTCAAGTACAGATGAAAATAGGAAGCCTTAATAACACCAGACTATTTTAAAATAATCTTCTGGCTAGGCTACAGCTGTGCTAGCTTGTTATCACTGTTCAGGCCAGGATTGTGTTTACCTGTTTAATTTTTTAGACAGGACATCAATAAACAGGCAGACCACTTTGAAAAGCTGACTGTGCCCTTAGCAGTCTGCAGGGAGAAGCAGAGTGTGCTGGTTGGATCACCAGGATGGTGCATAGAGGTCAATGTTGGTTGGAACAAGACTTTAAAGAGATCATGTTTCAGTGCTTCACTGTGATAGAGTTTGTGAAATGTCCTTTCTAAAACACTCACAAACTCTTCCTTCTGCATCGCCTGGGATTCTTTTATGGCACCAAAAGGGTTTTATCTTGTCCCACCCCTTCAGATAATCCTAACGATATGATTAGCTTTAAATCTCACTAATTTGTTCACCTCCAAACTTTGGACACACTAAGTATCCAGTAAATGTTTGTTGAATAGAAGAAATAATTTATTTGAGATAAGATAAATATGTAATTATGATGGCACAGGATACCGTTATTGCATCTTTGGAAAACAATGGAGACTATATAACAGGGGATATTAAAATGTTCATACTCTAGGATCCTATAATTTACTCCTAGGAAATAATTCAACAGAAAAATAAAGCTCTATCCATGATGATGTTTTGTGCTGGGCAATATTATTATTTGAAAGTGTAAATATTTAACAAAACAGAATTATTCGAGTAGATTATGGCATCTTATAAAGTGATACTACGTCTACCTTAAAAGAAATAACTGTAAAGACATTATTGCAAATTTACAAAACATTTGGTAACAGCAGTAGCATACAAACTCCCCAATTATGCTATGTTAATAACTTATAAAATACATATGACCATGTATAGCTACCATAAAAGAATGCATACACATGAAAGGTTGTTGATGTAGAATGGACAAATTATGGGTATTTTCCTGACAAAAGTCTTCTTTGCTGTTGTTTTATTTTTAACAATTAAAGAGAAATGAGAGGATAGCCTTGTGACTGCTCTTGTTACACAAAACGTTAGTTACCAGAAACAGGTATGTTAAGTACCATTGTGTGTTCATGTATCAGGTCATCATAGAAGTCACAGACTTACCATAGGAGTCATTCATGCTTTGTGATCATGACTTAGTTAACTGCCTCCTTTATTAGAGTACAAGGTTTGTGAGGCTCTTTGGGGGCAAGGAGTAGATGTGTCTCATTTAGTGATTATCTCCTGCATTTTCACAACGGTATGCACATTGTAAGTAGTAATATGCAGTTTGTTTATTCAATAAAAGGAAAGAAACTATACTGCCCAAAACATGTCATTCCCATCCATTAGCTACTATCTGAAAATCTACATCAAATTCATCTTCTTAATTTCCAAAAAGGAAATACTTCAAACTCTTGTCAGTCAGGTACAGCTGGTATTTTTCTGAGAGCTGACTTTGATAAGGGAAATTAGAGTCCTTAAGTTGAACGGAAAGTGGGAAAACACTAAAGGTCAGTAGAAGGAATACGAAAGTGATGAAATAAAAATTCGTATTCTAAGCCAAGTCAAGGAAAATTTAAACATAAAAATTTTTCTTTGCCCTTTGGTCTCCTCTCTCCCCTCTACTGTGCCATGTGTATCTGCATTATGCATTGACCAGACCTCCCCCATCAGCAGAAATACCTGCTAAGCCATAAAGAGCAACATTCTCCTAGTACCACACCAAGATAACTCCTTAGGAGGTAAACTTCCTTCTTAATCTTGGAAGGGGTCATGATGACCCAGGACTCACTACTCACTTTGTACACGTAGATCTGGATTGTGTAAACTATCTACGTCATTTAACGTACAGCCCTCTGTCCAAAAACTTATATAACTGTGCTTTGACCTCTAGTGTGTGGAACAGTTCTCAGAGCTTTCTGAGAGACCGTTATCGGGTTATAATCCTCAATTTGGCTGAAAGAAAATTTTCCACTTCTTTCTTAGATTGACTGATTAATTTTTTCGTTGACAAAACATGTATTTTGCTTATTTTACAACCATGTATAGGTCTACTCCCTTTTAATTTGAATTTGTTCTATTAGGAACTCACTTCTAATATAATGTATAATAAAAAAGCTACAATAAAACCAGCACTTAAAACAACAAATGCAGAAGCCTCAATTACTCAAAAATGTGCTATGCATTGTGGCATTATGCTTACAGATAAAAATCAGTTAATACTGAGTATTTATTTAGAAAAGAGTTTTCTATAGGATATCCAAGACTAAATGATCATCTTTCTAATCTTTGGCCAAATTCACAGTATGAAGAGTCATAGTTTTTAGACCTAAAGAAATCTGAGATCTAGAAAGGGCTTCAGAGATGAATAATCTAACTTTACACATAAACGAGTGGAGGATCAAAGAGATCAAGTTATCTATCCGAAACTCAAATATTAGACTCAACTTCAAGTTAGCCAACACTTCTCATATACTATCAATGAATTCCTGAACGATGTCTCTGAAACACTCTAAAATTCAATGTTATCAAGGAAAAGATTTGACTGGGCTTATAAAATTACACGTACTAAAGCAAGAACATCTTCTCAGATAAAATACACAAAATTTACACATATCTTACTCTGAGCTTTACTAGTCATGCCAATGGACATTTTTGGAAATAGGAGTTATAGCAAAAAAAGTTTTTTAAATGTTTACTTAACCAAAAATATAATGTTTCCTCAAAATTTTAATCTATGACTTTATTAACAAAGCATTTTTGGGGAAATTTCAAGCTTTAGTAAAGTCTGTTCTCAAGTCTGCTACAGGAGTTAAAGAAAATGAAAAGCTGGTTTGAAAAACTGAAACAATTTCAATAGCATCATGAGTCTTAAAACCTCTGCATCTGGGAAGATGAAATAAAACTAATTTCTAGGTGAGTTTTCAAGCACTGAGCTTTGAAAGTCATCCTTCTAATATACAAATTCTTTGATTTCTAGGGGTCACTGTTTGAAAATAGTACATATTGTGTAATTTACAAACTAAAGACAGCTAACTCATTTCAAAAGATCACTTTGAAGACGTTCACTTAAAATCATTTCTGATGTTCAAATAAATAATATCCACATGGAACTTGAGTACATATTTCTCTATCAGTAGGATAATTTTCCACAAGCAATTACAGAGCATACATTTAACGGGATACCTTTGGAATTTTCACACAATTAAACTAGTTTCCCTTGTCAGTTGAAAAGGTGTGAGGTACAGCGACATTTAAGACCTATTAAGCTTAGTGACCCTTCCATCTTGTTAAAGAAAATTAAAGGACAACTTTCTCAATGAGACTTTTACGTTTAAAATGATGAAGTACCACTAAAGACAAATGATTTGCACAAAGGATGGTGCATAAAAGTGACAGTCTTTGAATTCGTAGAGCTGTCTCTATAAACACCATTACAACTATTTTTCAGATAATTTGTATAGGTCATACAAAACTATGTCTGAATATTCCAACTCATTGTAAATAAAAGTGCAGATTTGATATTTTAAAACTTAATTTTGAAATAATTGGAAAATAAATTATTTTTAAGTATTCATTCCAAAATCATTAAGTTTTTAAAATAAAATTTAAAACTTGATAAAAAACTAAAGCAGTTATTTTCTGTTTTATAATTCTCTGTACTTTCAACAATAAAATACTGGATCAATGTTATTGATAAAATTAAACACAAAAACATGGCTACTATCTATGGGTTTTCTTAATTTATTAATTTAATCTTCTGTTCTTTAATTTCTAATATGGTTGCGCTAGCTCAAGTTTTCTCAAAATGTAAACATGTCCTATTGATAGAAATTTACACAAAGAAAAATGTGTTTCCTTTACGTTCAGAGTACTCTGGATTAACATGAATAAGCTTATTTACCGCGGGACCTTTCTATGACTTTTAACATGCTGACGTGCATCATGAATCTGCATCCACCAGGACTGCATAAAGCAGGGATTCCCCAACCCCTGGGCTGTGGACTGGTAGTGGTCCGCGGCCTGTTAGGAACCCGGATAATAGCAGGAGGTGAGCGGCGGATGAGGAAGCAAAACGTCATCTGCCGCTCCCATTGCTCACATTATCGCCCGAACCATCCCCCAAACTCCACCCCCCGTGGAAAAACTGTCTCCCACGAAACCGGCCCCTGGTGCCGAAAAGGTTGGGGACTGCTGGCATACAGCATTTCCTAAGAATAGCTAATCATAAGTCACCTGTTTTTATGAAGCATCACTCCAGACTACAATTTACAGGAACATCGGTAAATACTGATTTAATTACAAATCACGAAGTAACTTTTTTCAGTGTTTATGTTTCCTGGAAACACCAGGTAAAATGTTAAAGATTACATATATATGTGTGTGTATATATATATGTATATGCACATACATATATACACACCCACATAAATACATATGCATACCCACGTGAGTATTTATGTATCTATGCATGTACGTGTATAATACACTTCCCCAAGTGTGGCAAAAAGCCATTAGCTGTGTATCTCAATATCCATTCTACACTTCTTCCTTGGTAATGAATTCTAGTTTTTAGCTGGGCAGACTGCAACCTGGAATAAAGCCTTCATTTACCAGCCCCCCTTGTAGATATCACAGTGTGATATGTAAGCAGAAATATATGATAGCTTTTGGTAAATCTTTAAATGTAGCTGGTATGTGCTCTTTGGCACTTCTGTATTCTTTCTTCCATGCTGCTATCTTTTTTTTTTTTTTTTTTTTTTTTTATTTTTGCGGTACGCGGGCCTCTCACTGTTGTGGCCTCTCCCTTTGCGGGGCACAG
>NC_041222.1:67356324-67369031 GCF_002837175.3 Physeter macrocephalus
GGCTCCGGACGCGCAGGCTCAGCGGCCATGGCTCACGGGCCCAGCCGCTCCGCGGCATGTGGGATCCTCCCGGACCGGGGCACGAACCCGCGTCTCCTGCATCGGCAGGTGGACTCTCAACCACTGCGCCACCAGGGAAGCCCATGCTGCTATCTTAAGCCCAGATGGAATATGTATCTGGAGCAGGCTGCTGTGGTGTTTTCTCCCCGCTTACCACCCCATCATCTCTAGGATGTGACCCTCATCTTCACAGCTCAAAATCATTCCTCTCTGAGAATTTCTTTCCCTTCCCAACAGGGTACAGACATTCAGCAGTCACATGTCAATACTGTAATGTAGTGGCATGAACTGCACTGGGTTGGTAAGATTCTCTCTCCCTGAATTTGGGGATCTGTTATACAGAAAAAGGAGATTCTTGACAGCTAAGTGTTTGGAATAGAAGTATGCCAGAAAATTGACTAGCGTCCCGGAGCTGCCCTGGTTTCCTACTTCTTGAGGCTTGACTATTCAATAAAGTCTTTGGATATCCTTTTCCTGAGCAAGCCAGCCAGAATTGGTTTCTATTACTTACAAACCGAAAGAATCCGATTAGCTTTGATTACGATACGGTGAGTTGGAAGGAAAGGTACGACATAAAGAAACTGTATAGCAAACCACTGATTAAACAAAAATGGAATTTAAGAAATCAGACCAGGAAATGTAGAGTAGGAAGGTATTTGTATTGATAGAGCAATTCAAACTGTTCCAAGTCACTCCCAGCTCTTCCAGTGATCCTGACATCCACAAATACACAACTTATTATTTCAAGCACCTACTTGCCGGTTGTCCTGTCCCCATTCCTCCTCTCTTTCTGAGCATCACTGCAAGCTTACCTCATCATAACATTATATTCATCAGTTCAGCTAGAAAACATAAATTTCTTCTTCTTGCCCATCAAATCACTTCCAGAACTCACCTCCCCGTTGGTACGTCCATCACCTATTTCTTTGTAGGGGAGGAATAATAACTTTTCTACCCTTTTGAGTTCATAGCTGAGATACCTGTAATAAAAGGCAGATTTGCAAGAGAAAAACGGAAGTTTATTAGCATGTATACCTCATGTATACATGAGAGATACCCAGGAAAAATGAGTAACTCCTCAAGGTAGCTTAGAATTCAGGAATAAAAACCATCTCAACAGGAAAAGGGGAGTTGGAAGTAGGCCTCTTAGGAGAGAGTAAATGGTTTTTAGGAAAGATGAATGGGCACTTAGAAGAATAGATGGGAGGTTTGACGGCTTGTGAAAGTTTATCTGTGTGATGTCAACTTCTAATCTCTTCTCCGATAAGGGTCAATCCTCTTTAGTTTAATCTCAAGGAGAGAAGAAAAATAACTGTGGCAATTGCTCTGGACCCCAAACTTTTGAGGCTATTTCAGTGTTAGGATCATGCCCCCCAAAAGTAAAAATCTTTTATACGTTAATTCAGCACAGTAACCTAGCAAAATCACCAAGACAGTTCTGTAGGGATTCTACCTCTATCTTAGCATCTATTTTCAGGTTCCTTTTTCCCATTCACTGTTAACCTTCATGTCAGTTTTAACCTGCTCCTAAAATAATGAAGCAAACCAGGCCCGATTCTCCTAGCCCTGGAAAACGTAGGGCTGGCTTCAGGAGTCCAAAATTTCCTGAATCCCTAACCAAGGACCATGAAACTCATTATGTCCTTGACTAGTATGCAAATTCATTTCCATCTCCAGCCATTTTTATGCTATTCCCTTCCTAATAAGTGCCTTATTCCACTATCTAGTTCTCACAATCAGACCCCTCCTTCAAGTGGCAATTCCCATCGCAGCTCTCTGGAATTTCTCCAGCTCATACTAGCTTCTTTCTTTTCTGTTATCCTGTTTCACTTAGAGTAAGAACTTCCCAAACCAGCTTTAATTATTACCGAGTTTTGTTTTGTCCGTTATTTCAGCTTTCTTTACCAGATTGCAAGCTACGAGTTGAAAAATCTAGAGCTCACTTTCCCAGAGTGCCAGAAAAACACTACTCAGTCAACATTTTTTGGTTGGACACTGACAAGAAATTGATTTTATCATCTTGGTCATTGGTATGGATTCAATGACATGTTATGCCTGCCTTACCACTTCATGGCCAGCAAACACACTATCCCGCTATTTGAAATACTCCTCACCCCATATTTTGTGTTTCAAATAGGTTAAGGCTAAACATGCTTTAACCTTTAGGTTTCCTATTAGGTCTTACTTCCTCCAGAAAGCATTTCTTAAGCCCCAAACCTGTCTATTACAGCACTTTCCACCCCTGTAGTTGAATAACTGGTAATTAGTTACTGCTGCTCAGTGGTTCTCAGCTGTGGGTGATTTTGCTCCCCCCAGGGGCCATTTGGTGGTCACAACCAGAGCAGAGGGAGGGTTCCTATTGGCATTTAGTGGAGAGGAGTCAGGGATGCTGCTAAACATCCTACAATGCATAGGAAAACCCCTCAGAACAAAAAATCATCCAGCCCAAAATGTCATCACGGCCAATGTTTAGAAATCCTGCCTAGCTCAGTGGCATTAAAGTCACTCTGAATGTGTGCTTTGACGTTCACCCTCAAGCTATTGAAAATATTATAAGACTCAGCTATTATAGAATTTTGAGATATTGAAGATGTTATCTACCACACTAAACACTGTTCCCTTTGAGAAAATGAAAAAAAATATTTTCTCAGGAAAAGTCATACTTTTTTTATTCAATAAAACTTTTAAATTATTGTTTTTCTCTATCTCTTTGGCTGCTAGAAAGATTAGAGCCAAATTTGCTCCCACCTGTGACAATAATATATGACTGTATGACATTAATTTCTACTAACTTTACTGCTGGCTTTGTTATTTTCCTATTTTTATTTCCTTTTATCCAAATTTCTTCAATTGTTTCTTTCTTTCCTGCTGTCAGGCATACACAAACCCATTTTTTAAATCGAGAAACATTCTTACATTTAACTCCCTGTCAAGCTCAAAGGATGATAGCGTATCACTAAACAATATGCTTTGGATCAATATAGCTTTTTGAGAGGAAGAAGTAAGAATAATTTTATTACTATTTGCAGAGTCACAGAACAATAACAACAGTCTAAATATAAAGTGACCTAGGAGGTGATATAGTCAAGTTTCTCAATGTAGTCTGAAGGGAAAATTGATTCAAAGAGATAAAACCCATTGCTTAAGTTTACGCAGGAGCACCAAAATTGTACTGGAATACCTAGACTTCATTTTTCTGAAAGCTATTTGCATAACTAGACAATAATATAAATTTATGCTCCCATGTTTTTCTGGTACCATAGACTTGTGGGCAGTACAAGAGACTACCATTTAGGAAGTGAACGTTTTAAATTTTCAGGTGCCTGTGATTTCTGTAGGAAGAACATCACAGAACATGACACCTACCACTTTAGAGTTCTGTTGCCTTTAACCACCTACTCCCCCAGCAGAAAATGACAAGTTAGAATGCTGCTGATTTCAACAACATTTTTGGAGAAATAATTGCTTTAAATTCATAGATTAGTGTCTGTTTCCAAGAGATAAGCAAATGCAAGTACCTCTTAGGGATCCTGTTTAAGAAATCACTCTTCTTAAAGAAGCTCACATATGTTTAAAATGTACCTCTCTTTAAATCTCACAGGGCATGACTTACAATTTTAAGTAAAATGGGATTAACTATTTCACTTTTACAAAGTATCTCAAACAACTCCCTGCTTAGCTCTTTTCGCTAACTTGTAGGACTTAATTTTTTTGCAGTAAAACACAAGCTTTATTTTTTCCAGTTTTATTGAGCTATAATTGGCATATAACATTGTATAAGTTTAAGGTGTATAATGTAATGATTTAATATATTGAAAATTGATTACACAGTAAGGTTAACACATCCATCACCTCACACAGTTACAATTTTTGGGTGTGGGGTGAGAACTGTTAAGCTCTACTCTCTCAGCAACTTTCAAATATACAATACAGTATTGTTATAGTCACCACGTTATAAATTACATCTCTAGAATCTACCTATTTTATAAATGGGAGTTGGTATCCTATGACCACGTTCACCCATTTTCCCCATACCACCTTGCCTACCCGCTGCCCATGACCACCACCAATCTCTTCCATTTCTATGAGTTTGTTTTTAGGTTCCACACATAAACAAGTCACAATATTTGTCTTTCTCTGACTTATTTCACTTAACAAAATACTCACAAGATTCATCCATGCTGTTGCAAATGTCAGGATTTCCTTCTTTATTATGAAAATAATGTTCCTGTTATTACTATAGGAATGTTATTGCTATACACACACACACACACACACGGAATGTTATTGCTATACATACACACACACACACACACACACACACACACACACACACACACACACACACAGACTCTCACATATATATATATATGAGGCTGCAGGCTGTGTTTAGTAATTGGGCAGGGCCATAGATAGTTTGGGCTCCGCTGCAGCTTGGGGCTGAAGGCTGGACCCAGCAGCTGGGTGGTATCATAGGCTAGGCTCCCAGGCTGCCCAATGTCACCGTTCAGGCTCCCTGGTTTTGCAGAGTCAGAGGTTATACTTAACAGTTGGCCTAGGCTGCTGGCTTTGCTTGCTTGCCAAGGAAGGCTATAGGATGGGCTGCACAGCTACCCAGGTTTTCTGGCCAGGCTTCCTGGTCGAGCTGGACTGGAGGCCACACTCAATAGTTAGGCAGGGCTGCAAATTTGCTTCCCTGCCCAGGCAGGGGTATAGAATGGGCTCCATGGCCAGCACAGTTCACTGGCTGTGACCCAAATCAGACAGAACTGCCAACTGAGTTCCCTGGCCAGGTGGGGTCACTAGCTCGGCTTTGAAGATGGGCAGAGCCACTGGTTAGGATCTATGCTCAGTGCCACTACGAGCAGGAATTCGGTCTGCTGACATCTGAGTGCTGCTTTCTGTAAGCCCTGCCCCCTTCTCTGTCTCTACCTGATTCCCACTGTTCAAGCCCCACACATTTCCCCTAGTGGTCCCTGTGGGGTAAGAACCTAGTGTGCTTCCTGGAAAGTGTCCTACAACACTGATGGAGTTGGAGGTCCACCTTGGGCTCTCTCTTTCCCGCTGGAGAAAGTGTAGGTCCAGAAAGGTCCTCTTGGGGAGGACTGTGCCAGCCTGGGGAAGGGGCAATGAGTCAGAGTGTAGCTACTCCTCCTACCCTTCTATGTGGTCCTTCTCAGTCTCTGTGATACAGGGGGTGCTTCAGCCTCACCCCTGGGTTCTGGGATTTTCACAACGGTATCTTGTCTACAGTTGCTAGCTGGTTTTCTTGTGAGGGAGGCTGAAGTCAGGAATGACCTATATCACCATCTTGATGACATCACCCCACTAGGATTTTTTTCAATCTCAGATTTCATCACTGAATTATTCCCCTCATTAACTCCTGCTGTAATTTTACATTAGGAAAAAAATGACTTTAATACTTGTCCTGTGGCACTTTTCTAGCCTTTGTTTTCATTCACTAACATATCATGAAGACACAAACTGGATCAATTTTCTTCTCTATTCTATCTCCAGCACAAGGTCTCTTACTCAGTGAAGAATTATTGAGTGAAATACTTAAACTATAGACAGAAGTCCCAATATCCTTCATTCCATTATAAATAAACAAGTTTGACTTAGGCTTCTTCTAAAAGTCTGTGCTACGTTGGAAAAACCACTTATCGTATTAATTTTTGCACCCAAGCTATGAATTAATTTCTCCCAGAATAGTGTCAAGAAAAAATTATTTTTATTAATAAATATATGTCTTTATAAACAAGCAAGATTGCATGTATATGCATACATATTTATATATAGTGGTAATAACTATATATTATTATGTATTATTAACTATATAATATATTACATGGTAATAGCTCATAGTAACTTAATTTCACAGTATTATTTCCATTCAAAGAATTTCAATTTACCTTTTAAGTCTTAATGGAATACAATAATCTTTGAATGTACTGACCTTATTTCTAGCTGTGTCTTGATAATTTTCTCAAATCTGCCCAGCTATTTTTTTATATTAAAGATGTTTTAAATGGCTATATATTGTTAGCAGTATTAGTCTTATTTAAAAAAAGAGGGGGCTCACTATTCTTAATTTGTATGTCTAATGTCATCTATAATGTATTTGAAGTATAGAGAATACAAAGGGTTCTTTCTCCATTTCTGATACTGTACATGACACCTCAAAAATGCACCTTAACCCTGGGCTTCCCTGGTGGCGCAGTGGTTAAGAGTCCGCCTGCCAATGCAGGGGACACGAGTTCGTGCCCCAGTCCGGGAAGATCCCACGTGCCGCGGAGCAGCTGGGCCCGTGAGCCATGGCCACTGAGCCTGCGTGTCCAGAGCCTGTGCTCTGCAACGGGAGAGGCCACAGCAGTGAGAGGCCAGTGTACCGCAAAAAAAAAAAAAAAAAAAAAAAATCTTTCAAGGCAGTATTGTTCAAACTATAGGTCTTCATGTCTAAGAACATTCTTATAAAACCACTCTTGTTTTTGATTTTGGTACTATAGTGGTCTTCTACTTTTATCAATGGCATTTATTCAGCCAGCATCCTCCTCAGCCATCTGGCCATTTGACAGTGTGTGATCATTTATTCATTCTCAAACTGTCTTCCCAGTGCGTATCTATCACATACTAGTTCACTTACTAATTCTCTGTATCTCTGTTACTTTAACTTCTATATCTGCTTCTACCTCCGTGGTCTAGATTTCTCCAGGGATTTTGTCTCTACTGTTCTATTTTCTCTCTGTACCTAACATTGTAAGCTTGTCTTGTTTCTTCAAATATCATCTCTATTTACTGGCAACCAATAATGTAATTCTAGCTTTACTCTCCCCTGAAAGAAATAGTCCAGCCTTCTTCTCCCACAGCACCACTTCAAAGTAGTAACCAAGTCCTGCCAAACCTATTACCTAAAGGCCCCTAGAATCCGTTTCTTCTTATATAATATCCTCTCACTATTAATAGCTATTTCGTGTCCTACTCACATCCTTCCTCTCATCATAATCTCCCAATGTGTCTCCCCTGTCTCCTACCCCAGAATGGCAAATTGTTTTTGTCCCCTATGCCAACTTCAGTCGGTTGGCAATGGAAGCCCAGAGTGCCGCCTTGAGAAAGATTCAAAGAACACATCTGGGCCCAGTAGGAAGGAGTTCTATGTCAAATTCATGAAGTCAGCCCTGTGGCACTGCTCTGATCTATCTTCTCCATCACTGTCACAGTGATTTTTTTTTTTTAAATCAAGGTGCAATGTGAGAGTAATTTTTTTTAAAGTACAACTCAGATTATATCATCTCTCTGCTCTAACATTTCTGTTCTCAACTGCCTGGCAAATAAAGTCCAAGCTCTTTGAATGTTGCCATTTGAAGTTTCCCAATGATCTGCCTCCAAACATTCCTTACTGCTTCTATTCCACTCCACCCTCTTATATTTAATTGCACTACTCTTTCTTATACATTGTTGCATTTCCTTTGTTCATACATAGTCATTTGTCTAAATCATACACCTGTATCAAAGTCTAGCCCAAATGCTATTTCCTCTATTTGCCTTTCCTGGCTATTTTCAGGCACTACTGACAAGTCTCTCTTCAGCCTTCCCATGGCGTTTTAAAAATTCTTTCCCCGAAACACAATTCATTCTGCAACCATTATTCAGCACTCTGAGGAACATGTCTTTCTCATCTTCATATCCCCTCAGACTTAGGGTCCCTCAACATAGTAGGGATTCAGTAAGTCTTTGTTTAATAATGGATTCTAATGAAGAATCTATAAAATCATTTTAATCCACATGTATTTATAACTTTAGCAGCATAGCACAATTTCTTCATATTGTCCTTTTTGCCTTTGTAAAAATGGCATATTTTGTAACAGCTGAAACAGTTAAGCTTGAGGTATTACACTGAATAACTCTATGGTCAAAGGAGTACAGAGCAATAGATCAATCTCTGTGTTTTTACTTAGAGTAGGTGTTAGAGTATATGGTTGTTTTGAAGCCAAATACCATAGTATGCTGTCCAGATGTAAGAAAGCATTTGAATGGAAAAACCAAAAGCAAAACAAAATAAAAAATGTGCACATGCGCACACACACACACACACACACTCTCTTAAATTTACTGCCACCACTAAGTCTTATCTGAATTTTAAACCAATTCTTCTTAGCTATCTTAATGCTTAGGCTATAATTTGGCAAATGAAAATTCCAATCTAGCTAAAAGGGAAATATATGTGGAAACCTTGGCACTGTTTCTGATATACCTCCTGGATGAGATGACTGAAAATGTTCTAGAGCCTTGCTAATCAATGTGTGGTTCATGGACCAGCAGCATGCCACAGCCAAGGAAACTGTTAGAAATGTAGTATCTCCGTCTCTACCATAGTCCTACCGAATCAGAATCTGTACTTTAACAAGATCCCCATGTCATTCATACATGGATTAACATTTGAGAAGCACTGCTCTAGAAAACCTTAGAGAAAATAAATAAATAGATAAATAAACAAGCTAATTAAAAATGGGCAGAGGACCTGAATAGACATTTTCCCAAAGAAGATATACAAATGGGCAACAGATACATGAAAGATGCTGAACATCACTAATCACTTGGGAAATGCAAATCAAAACCACAACGAGATATCGCCTTACATCTGCTGGTATGGTTATTATCAAAAAGAGAAGAAATAACAAGTGTCGGCAAGGATGTGGAGAAATGGGGACCCTTGTGCACTGTTAGTGGCAATGTGAATTGGTATAATCACTACGAAAAAGTATGGGGTTCCTTAAAAATTTTTAAATAGAATTACCATATGACCTAGCAATTCCAATTCTGGGTTTTTATTCAAAGAACTAGCTCAGAAAGGTACATGCATCCCCTTGCTCACTGCAGCATTATTTACAGTAGCCAAGATAGGGAAACAACCTAAATGTCCATTGATAAATGAATTGATAAAGAAGATATGGTTTATATATATGCAATGGATTATTCAGCCTTAAAAAGACTGAAATCTTGCCATTTGCAACAACATGGATGGACTTTTAGGGCATTATGTTAAGTGAAATAAGTCAGATGGAGTAAAACAAATACTATATGATCTCACTCATATGTGGAATTGTTAAAAAAAAACAACGACACAAAACTAAAGCTCATTGATACAAAGAACAGAGACAGAGGTGGCAGAGTGGAGGTGGGCAAAATGGATGAATGGAGTGAAAAGGTACACATTTCCAGTTCTAAAATAAGTCATGAAGATGTAATGTACAGCATGGTGACTACAGTTAAAAATACTTTATTGCATATTTGAAAGTTACTAAAAGAGTGAATCTTAAATGTTCTTACCACAAGAAAAAATTCTGTTACTATGTATGGTGATGAATGTTAACTAGACTTATTGTGATGATAATTTCACAATACTGAAACATTATTTGCACACCTGAAACTAATAACATTGCATGTCAATTATACCTAAATTTATAAAAATGAGAAGAAAAAAGATACTGATATATGGATCACCACCCTCAGAGATTCTGTCTTAATTGGTCTGGGGTGCAGCCTGTGCTTTGGGATTTTAAAAAGCTCCCGAAGTGGTTTTATTATGTAACCAAAATTAAGTCAACTTTGATGGGTACTGGAATCACCAAGGAACTTGGTAAAAATATGAAGGCCAAGGACCTATGCTACTTTAGGATTCAGGGCTTCTGAACTCCAGATTAGTTCTGTGGGTGTTTTTGATAAACACACTAAAACTTGAGAGGAGCTGGTCTAGAGAAATCCTATTTTAGGAGGTCTGGAAGTTTCCATTTTCCAGATAATGAACATAGATGAGATATGTCTATAGGCCGTGTGGGGAGCAAAATTCCAAAGATACATATGCCTCTCCAAAATTCTCATTGTCTGGTCATTCAATAAAACATTTATCTGGGTACTATTATGAAGGGACTTTGTAGATAAAATTAAGATTACTAATCTGCTGACCTAAAAACAAGAAGATTATCCTGGATTATTTAAGTAAACCCAGTGTAATTACATTAGCCTTTAAAAGCATAAGAATCAATCAGAGAGGAGAGAGAAGAGGAAAACAGGAGAGCAGTAGCAGAAAGGCAAATCAGAGAGATTCCAAGTGTGAGGACAGTTCAGTGTACATTGTGGGTTCTGAGATATAGGGACCACAGTCACGCACAAGAGAGTGGCCTTTAGAAGCCAAGATGGCCCTAAATTGACAAACAGCAATGGAATGGGGACCTCAATCCTACAACTGCATAAACAACACCAAGATACCTAAAAGTTAAAAAAGCAAAGTTAGACGAGAGGAACCAAGATGGCGGAGTAGAAGGATGTGCTCTCACTCCACCTTGCGAGAACACCAGAATCACAACTAGCTGCTGGACAATCATCGACAGGAAGACACTGGAACTCACCAAAAAAGAAACCCCACATCCAAAGACAAAGGAGAAGCCACAATGAGATGGTAGGAGGGGCGCAATCACAGTAAAATCAAACCCCATAACTGCTGGGTGGGTGACTCACAGACTGGAGAACACTTACACCACAGAAGTTCACCCACTGGAGTGAAGGTTCTGAGCCCCACGTCAGGCTTCCCAACCTGGGGGTCCGGCAACGGGAGGAGGAATTCCTAGAGAATCAGACTTTGAAGCTGAGTGGGAACTGACTGCACAACTTAGACAGGAGTGGGGGAAACAGAGACTCAACTCTTGGAGGGCACACACAAAGCAGTGTGTACATCGGGACCCAGGGGAAGGAGCAGTGACCCCACAGGAGACTGAACCAGACCTACCTGCTAGTGTTGGAGGGTCTCCTGCGGAGGTGGGGGCGGGGGCTGTGGCTCACCCAGGGAACAAGGACACTGACAGCAGAAGTTCTGAGAAGTACTCCTTGGCGTGAGCCCTCCAAGAGTCTGTCATTAGCCCCACCAAAGAGCCCAGGTAGTCTCCAGTGTTGGGTTGCCTCAGGCCAAACAACCAACAAGGAGAGAACCCAGCCCCACCCATCAACAGTCAAGTGGATTAAAGTTTTACTGAGCTCTGCCCACCAGAGCAACAGTCAGCTCTACGCACCACCAGTCCCTCCCATCAGGAAACTGGGTCGCCTCAGGCCAAACAACCAACAGGGAAGGAACCCAGCCCCACCCATCAGCAGACAAGCAGATTAAAGTTTTACTGAGCTCTGCCCACCAGAGCAACAGCCAGCTCTACCCACCACCAGTCCCTCCCATCAGGAAACTTGCACAAGCCTCTTAGATAGCCTCATCCACCAGAGGGCAGACAGCAGAAGCAAGAAGAACTACAATCCTGCAGCCTGTGGAACAACACCCACATTCACAGAAAGATAGACAAGATGAAAAGGCAGAGGGCTATGTACCAGATGAAGGAACAAGATAAAACCCCACAAAGACAACTAAATGAAGTGGAGATAGGCAACCTTCCAGAAAAAGAATTCAGAATAATGATAGTGAAGATGATCCAAGACCCCGGAAAAAGAATGGAGGCAAAGATCGAGAAGATGCAAGAAATGTTTAACAAAGACTTAGAAGAGTGAAAGAACAAACAGAGATGAACAATACAGTAACTGAAATGAATACTACACTAGAAGGAATCAATAGCAGAATAACAGGCAGAAGAATGGATAAGTGACCTGGAAGACAGAATGGCGGAATTCATTGCTGTGGAACAGAATAAAGAAAAAAGAATGAAAAGAAATGAAGACAGCCTAAGAGACCTCTGGGACAACATTAAACGCAACAACATTCGCATTATAGGGGTCCCAGAAGGAGAAGAGAGAGAGAAAGGACGCGAGAAAATATTTGAAGATATTATAGTGGAAAACTTCCCTAACATGGGAAGGGAAATAGCCACCCAAGTCCAAGAAGCACAGAGAGCCCCATACAGGATAAACCCAAGGAGAAACACACAGAGACACATAGTTATCAAACTGGCAAAAATTAAAGACAAAGAAAAATTATTGAAAGGATCAAGGGAAAAACGAAAAATAACATACAAGGGAACTCCAATAAGGTTAAGAGCTGATTTCTCAGCAGTAACTCTAAAAGCCAGAAGGGAGTGGCATGATATACTTAAAGTGATGAAAGGGAAGAACCTACAACCAAGATTACTCTACCTGGCAAGGATCTCATTCAGATTGGATGGAGGAATCAAAAACTTTACAGACAAGCAAAAGCTAAAAGAATTCAGCACCACCAAACCAGCTCTACAACAAATGCTAAAGGAACTTCTCTAAGTGGGAAACACAAGAGAATAAAAGGATCTACAAAAACAAACCCAGGGCTTCCCTGGTGGCGCAGTGGTTGAAAGTCTGCCTGCCGATGCAGGGGACACGGGTTCGTGCCCCGGTCCGGGAGGATCCCACATGCTGCGGAGCGGCTGGGCCCGTGAGCCACAGCCGCTGAGACCGCGTGTCCAGAGTCTGTGCTCCACAACGGGAGAGGCCAAAACAGTGAGAGGCCCGTGCACCGCAAAAAAACAAACAAAAAAACCCAAAACAATTAAGAAAATGGTCATAGGAACATACATATCGATAATTACCTTAAACCTGAATGGATTAAATGCTCCAACCAAAAGACACAGGCTTGCTGAATGGATACAAAAACAAGACCCATCTATATGCTGTCTACAAGAGACCCA
>NC_041222.1:67369319-67369802 GCF_002837175.3 Physeter macrocephalus
ATCCAAAAACAGCAGATTACACTTTCTTCTCAAGTGTGCATGGAACATTCTCCAGGATAGATCATATCTTGGGTCACAAATGAAACCTCAGTAAATTTAAGAAAATTGAAATCATATCAAGCATCTTTTCTAACCACAACGCTATGAGATTAGAAGTGAGTTACAGGGAAAAAAAGGTAAAAAACACAAACACATGGAGGCTAAACAATACATTAATAAATAACCAAGAGATCACTGAAAAAATCAAAGAGGAAATCAAAAAATACTTAGAGACAAATGACAATAAAAACACTGTGATCCAAAACCTATTGGATGCAGCAAAAGCAGTTCTAAGAGGGAAGTTTATAGCTATACAAGCTTACCTCAAGAAACAAGAAAAAGCTCAAGTAAACAATCTAACACCTAAAGGAACTAGAGAAAGAAGAACAAACAAAACCCAAAATTAGCAGAAGGAAAGAAATCATAAAGATCAGAGTAGAAATA
>NC_041222.1:67370303-67376541 GCF_002837175.3 Physeter macrocephalus
TATGAGGCCACCATCACCCTAATACCAAAACCAGACAAAGATACTACAAAAAAAGAAAATTACAGACCAATATCACTGATGAATATAGATGAAAAAACCCTCAACAGAATACTAGCAAACAGAATCCAACAACACATTGAAAGGATCATACACCACGATCAAGTGGGATTTATCCCAGAGATGCAAGGATTCTTCAATATATGCAAATCAATCAATGTGATGCACCATATTATCAAATTGAAGAATAAAAACTATATGATCACCTCAATAGATGCAGAAAAAGCTTTTGACAAAATTTAACACCCATTTATGATAAAAACTTTCCAGAAAGCGGGCATAGAGGGAAACTACCTCAACATAATAAAGGCCATATATGACAAACCCACAGCAAACATCATTCTCAATGGTGAAAAACTGAAAGCATTTCCTCTAACATAAGGAACAAGACAAGGATGTCCATTCTCACCACTATTATTCAACATAGTTTTGGAAGTCCTGCCATGGCAATCAGAGATGACAAAGAAATAAAAGGAAACCAAATTGGGAAAGAAGAAGTAAAACTGTCACTGTTTGCAGATGACATGATACTATACATAGAGAATCCTAAAAATGCCACCAGAAAACTATTAGAGCTAATCAATGAATTTGGTAAAGTTGCAGGATACAAAATTAATGCACAGAAATCTCTTGCATTCCTATACGCTAATGATGAAAAATCTGAAAGAGAAATTAAGGAAACACTCCCATTTACCACTGCAACAAAAAGAATAAAATACCTAGGAATAAACCTACCTAGGGAGACAAAAGACCTATATGAAGAAAAGTGTAAGACACTGATGAAAGTAATTAAAGATGCTACAAACAGATGGAGAGATATACCATGTTCTTGGATTGGAAGAATCAGTATTGTGAAAATGACTATCCTAACCAAAGCAATATACAGATTCAATGCAATCCCTATCAAATTACCAATGGCAATTTTTACAGAACTAGAACAAAAAAATCTTAAAATTTGTATGGAGACACAAAAGACCCCGAATAGCCAAAGCAGTCTTGAGGGAAAAAAACGGAGCTGGAGGAAGCAGACTACCTGACTTCAGACTATACTACAAAGCTACAGTAATCAAGACAATATGGTACTGGCATAAAAACAGAAATATAGATCAATGGAACAGGATACAAAGCTAAGAGATAAACCCACACACCAATGGTCAACTAATCTAGACAAAGGAGGCAAGGATATACAATGGAGAAAAGACAGTGTCTTCAATAAGTGGTGCTGGGAAAACTGCACAGTTACATGTAAAAGAATGAAATTAGAACACTCCCTAACACCATACACAAAAATAAACTCAAAATGGATTAGAGACCTAAATGTAAGACCGGACACTATAAAACTCTTAGAGGAAAACATAGGAAGAACACTCTTTGACATAAATCACAGCAAGATCTTTTTTGATTCACCTCCTAGAGTAATGGAAATAAAAACAAAAATAAACAAATGGGACCTAATGAAACTTAAAAGCTTTTGCAAAGCAACAGAAACTACAAACAAGACAAAAAGACAACCCTCAGAATGGGAAAAAATATTTGCAAATGAATCAACAGACAAAGGTTTAATCTCCAAAATATAGAAAAAGCTCATGCAGCTCAATATTAAAAAAACAAACAACCAATCCAAAAATGGACAGAAGACCTAAATAGACATTTCTCCAAAGATGACATACAGATGGCCAAGAAGCACATGAAAAGCCGCTCAACATCACTGATTATTAGAGAAATGCAAATCAAAACTACAATGGTATCACCTCACACCAGTTAGAATGGGCATCATCAGAAAATCTACAAACAACAAATGCTGGAGAGGGTGTGGAGAAAAGGGAACCCTCTTGCACTGCTGGGAATGTAAGTTGATACAGCCACTATGGAGAACGGTATGGAGGTTCCTTGAAAAGACAACCCTCAGAATGGGAAAAAATATTTGCAAATGAATCAACAGACAAAGGTTTAATCTCCAAAATATAGAAAAAGCTCATGCAGCTCAATATTAAAAAAACAAACAACCAATCCAAAAATGGACAGAAGACCTAAATAGACATTTCTCCAAAGATGACATACAGATGGCCAAGAAGCACATGAAAAGCCGCTCAACATCACTGATTATTAGAGAAATGCAAATCAAAACTACAATGGTATCACCTCACACCAGTTAGAATGGGCATCATCAGAAAATCTACAAACAACAAATGCTGGAGAGGGTGTGGAGAAAAGGGAACCCTCTTGCACTGCTGGGAATGTAAGTTGATACAGCCACTATGGAGAACGGTATGGAGGTTCCTTGAAAAACTAAAGATAGAATTACCATATGACCCAGCAATCCCACTACTGGACATATACCCAGAGAAAACCATAATTCAAAACAACACATGCACCCCAATGTTCACTGCAGCACTATTTACAATAGCCAGGTCATGGAAGCAACCTAAATGACCATCAAAAGACAGATGGATAAAGAAGTTGTGGTACATATATACATTGGAATATTACTCAGTCATAAAAAGGAATGAAACTGGGTCATGTCTAGAGACGTGAATGGATCTAGAGAATGTCACACATAGTGAAGTAAGTCAGAAAGAGAAAAACAAACCTAGAAAAATGTTACAGATGAACCGGTTTGCAGGGCAGAAATTGAGACACAGATGTAGAGAACTTATGGACACCAAGGGGGGCACGTGGCAGGGTGGTGGTGGTGGTGGTGTGATGAATTGGGAGATTGGGATTGACATACATATGCTAATATTTATAAAATGTATAACTAATAAGAACATGCTGTATAAGAAAAAATTCTAAAATTCAAAAAAAAAAACCCACCAAAAAAACCCCCACTATCAGTCTTTCAACTGCAGCTCTGGAGGTTAGAAATCAGTGTATCATGCCATTAAAATTACAGGAAAATGATTTTTAAACCAGAATTCTGTCCCCAGCCAAAAAAGCAATCATGTAGTAGGGTAAACTTAACATTTAACATCAAAGCACTATCTTAGGAAACTACTGGGTACGTGAATCACGAGGTCAAGAGAGCAAACCAAAAAAGAAAAGGTATCAGACTCAGAAAAAAAGAAGAAGATGGATTAACACGGTAGTGAGAGGTGAAAGGAATTCCCAGGATCAGTAAATGGGTGTTCCTGGAAGACAGCTGGGCAGAGGGCCTAAAAATCAATAAAACAAAATTGGAGGAAGGGGGCAGAGAACTCTGAGAGAGATGTCGTCAATTAAAAAAAGAACGAAAAGGGCAAAGATAGACAGTTACCCTATGGATTTGATCAGGTTTCTAATAGTTTTCCTTATCTGCCTTACAGTTCTGTTTAACTCAAAACCCTAGACATGTATTACACTGATAATTTGAAGTGTCAGTTCAATTCAATTTTACTGATAATGTAGCAAACACCTAATCACCCTTTCCTCAAATGAAAATCCTCTCTTGTTGATATATTTTTAAAATGTCTTTAAATCAAGAAATAAATCAGTATAGACTATAATGATAAATACTCATTTACTGATTAGTTTCTCTGCCCCCAAATTTCCCTCAGCGAACACAGATTCACTTTACATTTATTAGTTTTTAACTTTTCCAGTTATTCCCATTTAAACCATTCACTTAATAAAGAAAACTGAGCATCTATTTTGAAATAAAATGGAGTTATAAATACATAAAGAAATAAATCAGAATTATGACAGGAAAGAAAAAGAAACTTTTTCTGCAACAGTTCTCTTTCTGTTCAGGAAATGTAATATTATTTCACCTTGTATTAATAAATTCAGTAACCAAATTAGTTACAAAATAATCACTAATAAACTTTTGTTTCTGTCAGTCACACTGATTGAAATGAGTGCACTATTTTGCCCCCCATTTATTTATAGATTTTTCTTCACCTGGAAGTCCCTTGAGATGAGAACCACCACCCTGTCAAGCTGGTTTGATAAAGTTGCTACTCACCCACCTATACATCTAAACATTAAATGAGGCTCAGCTCATTTCCTTGAGGGAGTCGTGCTAAATAAAGCAACCTAGAATAATATGTTGTGGAGGACAGAATAAAGAATAATGGCAAAAATCTAACATATCTAATATTGTATAGTTGCTTAAAATAAGACTTATTTCTCTCTTGTGGCTTCTGACATATACCTTTCATATTTTGTCAAGATAATGCTCCCAAGTTACATTGTAAGACATGGAACAGCCTAAACGCTGAAAACATTTTTAGAAAGTGGCACAATGAAGAAATGATACTATTTTTCTATGGGCTCTACCAGAAAATTGGATTAAGACATCTCTAAACAATCTATTTTTAAAAGCATATTCACTCAGATAACAATGATTTCTGGGGTCATACCATCTATTTTAATCTATGTGAACAATGCACCTTCTTACTCTCTGATCAGATCTACTCCATCGGCCCAAATCACTGAGCTAAAATCAGTGAATAGATTTATTTCTGATACAGACACACATTCAGTTCTTTTTCATAAATGTAGGGAAATTCGCATTGGATGGGATGTTAGAATACTCCAACAATTTCATCTTGTAGATGATAAAACTGAAGTTTAGAGAAGAATGCATAACATGCATTTTACAGTACATGCCATTCTATTCTTTTTAATCATCTGACTTTCTTTCTGCTTGACAATTAATAATGATAGTATTACTAATCACCTACATGTGTAAAACATGTGCATTATTATCATAATGGTCCCAGTGTTATTTTTATACATGAAGAGTCTGATTCTCAGAGAGATAAGTAAACTCCCCAAAGCCACATAGCCAATAAATGGCAGGACGAGACTGCCAAAGCCTGTACAGTTGTGCTGTGCTATCCTGAGCCCCACTGAGATTGGCCATATCATCTGACCCAGACATAATTTAGAACAGGAAAAAAAAACCTGTACCTGTCAAGTTTTTCATAACATGAACTCAGGTTTAGTCATAGAAGTGAGTGAAATTATCATTTGCTTCAACATACTGCTGTACTGTTTCCATGACTAATATTATTGTTATTTTTAAACGGTGAACCGAATTAATAGGAGCCTATTCAAACTAGAAGTTTGTTTTGTTTTGTTTTAAAAACTCCAGGTGTGCTGTAGTTTACAAATGTTTCTCAAAACATTAATAAATTTATCCTCTGATTTCCTAATGTCCTATGGCTGGGGTTTAATTTCATTATAAAGATGTACAACCGTACAAACTGTAAAAATTCTTCTATCGTAACTTTATACAAAGGTTAGTAAAAAACAAATTTAAATAACCTGTAATCATATAAAGCAGAGAAGAAAACAGTACATATAACGTCCAACCATAAGTCAACGCAATATTGGAATTAATTTATTACTATAATACAGTAATGGTATTCTCAAGGTAGACATAGAAAGACTATTTTCTTAAGTCCTGAACCATCAATAGAAGGAAAATGGTTTTTAGTCCCACATCTGCTAGACAGTAAATCAGGCCATAGATTTCTGTCTTATTTTTAACTAAAGGTATGGAAGTCAAAAATATAAAAATAAAAAGGCCTTGCTCTGCTCTCTTCAGGGATTTAAAGAAAACAGTTTAGGACTAGCAGACACGTTTACCTATTAGAAAATGTATCAATTACTAAACTCCATGAACTCTGCACTCTAGAGCCTTTGTTCTTTAAACTTAAAATTAATTTTTGAGATTAATACTTAACTTCCATTGGTGAAACTTGAGTTACCAAATTCTCTTATTGATACAGCCACTATGGAGAACAGTAAGGAGGTTCCTTAAAAAACTAAAAATAGAACTACCATACGACCCAGCAATCTCACTACTGGGCATAACCCAGAGAAAACCACAATTAAAAAAGAGTCATGGGGCTTCCCTGGTGGCGCAGTGGTTGAGAGTCCGCCTGCCGACGCGGGGGACACGGGTTCGTGCCCCGGTCCGGGAGGATCCTGCATGCCGCGGAGCGGCTGGGCCCGTGAGCCATGGCTGCTGAGCCTGTGAGTCCGGAGCCTGTGCTCCGCGGCGGGAGAGGCCACAGCAGTGAGAGGCCCGTGTACCGCAAAAAAAAAAAAGAGTCGTGTATCACAATGTTCATTGCAGCTCTATTTACAGTAGCCAGGATATGGAAGCAACCTAACTGTCCATGGATGGAAGCAACCTAACTGTCCATCGACAGATGAATGGATAAAGAAGATGTGGCACATATATACAATGGAA
>NC_041222.1:67376700-67410720 GCF_002837175.3 Physeter macrocephalus
ACCGTATGCTAACACATATATATGGAATCAAAAAAAAAAAAAAAAAAAAAGGAAGGTTCTGAAGAACCTAGGGACAGGACAGGAATAAAAACACAGAGGCAGAGAATGGACTTGAGGACACGGGGAGGGGGAAGGGGTAAGCTGGGACGAAGTGAGAGAGTGGCATGGACATATATACACTACCAAATGTAAAATAGATAGCTAATGGGAAGCAGCCACATAGCACAGGGAGATCAGCTCGGGGCTTTTTGACCACCTAGAGGTGTGGGATAGGGAGGTTGGGAGGGAGATGCAAGAGGGAGGGGATATGGGGATATATGTATACGTATAGCTGATTCACTTTGTTATAAAGCAGAAACTAACACACCATCGTAAAGCAATTATACTCCAATAAAGATGTTAAAAAAAATTCAAAAAAGTTGTTAATAATTTTTGAGTTACAAACCCCTTCGGGACTCTGATGCAAGCTACAGATCCTTCACCCGCAAAAATGCACTTCAGCTCATACGCATGCTGTGGTCTGTCTTTCCAAGGAATTTATAGACACTCTGACAACTTCTGCCTCCTACCGACTGGAAACAGAGAGATTTGGGGGCTGAAATTTCACCTGCATGGAGCTATCCTCAAATTTTTCTGAATTTTTAAAATACCATCATATGTGTTACAGATTATCTCAAGCTACAGAATATCTTCATCAATGTTCCTGAATTTTAACAGCATTTAATAACTGGAATTAATTTATCTTAATTATTTTTCATTTCAGCCTGGATTACTGAGGGTGAGTCAACGTGGATTCCCCTCTTCGTTTGTGTATTTGTTTCTAGCCTAAAAAGACATCTATCTTAGCCTCTACCATAAATTACTGCACTCTTTATTTGCATATATATCTCCACTAATCTATAAGCCTCCTGAAAATAGGGACAATATCTTGGTCATTTTTTTAGTGCACATTGTCTAGTACTTTATATAGAGTAGGCAATTAATAACTATTTACTAAGTAATAAATATGCTAAAAGATAACAGCTTTAATGTACTTATCAACATCCTCCATTTTCACAATCAAGCGTTTCTGCCAGATTCATATTTCAGATCCATTTTCTAGGAAAACTCTTCTGAGAGAATTCTAAGTTTTATATTATAAAAAGTCAGATTATTCAATAATAAGAAACGACTGTAACCTAGCACAAATCTGCAAGTCCTTAACCATTTTTAAACTTGAGAGCGCCTACTGTTCTCCTATTCAAGAAGTTAACCACGAGCATAACACAGTACTGCACACATCAGTGCCAGTGGAATAATTAGTAATTTACAATGCCTTTCAATAATACCATTTCACACTATGGTTTAGAATTGTGTTTTGTGATGTAAGTTCTTTGGGGTTAGGCTTTTTATCCTGTATGTTCTCTATAAAGCACTGTTTCTAACATACTCTTTCTAGCTCTAAATTCTCTATAAAAAATAATTTTACACTTTCTGGGCAAAATGTCAGAGGATATTGCTGAAATTTGCACATTTTTTCAGCAAGAAATCATTGAACCAGACTGAAGATTTTCTAATTTGGAAGACAATAGTGCAGAAGTGGTAAAAGAAAAAAAACTCTATATAAAGCTTTAAGGAGAGTTTTCTGGAAAAAAAAAAAAAAAATTATCGATTTGGAGAATGGGCCCAAGTGAAGCAACATACCTAAATGTGAAGTTTCCTAGAAAAAGAATCAGCTAAAATTCATAAAATGGATTTATCAGTTTTCTATTTTGTGTTCACGGTTTTAGTGGAGAGAGTGAAGAAGCTCCCCAACACTGCACCCCTGCCTTCAGGGCAGGGGCAATGCTCTCCTAGAAACAGTCTAATGCAGAGAAAAAGAAGTATCTTGCTTAGAAGAGGGATGGAACAGTATATAAGTCAGCCAGTAAAAAACCTTTAGTAAATAAGCCCATATTCTTTATAATGGGAAAATAAGATTACCACCCCCCAGCAATCGTACATTGAACTAAATTGTGAGATCCTAACAATCACTTTGTCATCATTCATTGAGGAAAGAAAGGTGTGAATGGTGAAAGAAAACTGACCAACATCTTTTAAGAACATACAGTTTCTTAGACTTTTTGCAACATATTTTTGTTGAATGCTCATAACGCACCCTGAAAACAGACATAATTATTTCTATATTATCAAAGAAGAAATGGTAGCTAAGCAAATTGCTCCAAGATGCCCAGAGGCAAAATTCCTGCCAAGGTGTGTCTGAATCCATCTTTCTCTTTCCACCTACTATACAACATTACCTACTCTATGTAGGAAATGAGGAAATGAAGTAAAATAGATTAGCACATTTGTGATAAATATTGTGGTTAAGGTTGATGGTGATAGAGGTAGATTTTAGGGAAGGAGACAAAATCTACTATATTTGTTTCTGAACTTATTTTGGATATTGGAATTCACTTCAGCAGTGGATACATGGCGAGCATGAGGGGGAAACAAGTCGTTTAGGACTGACAGCCAAGAGTGATCTCCACATGAACCTAAAGAGCTGCATGTGAAGTCCAGTGAGCAGGCAAAGATCTCCAGGAGTCACAGGAAAAAGCAAACAGACTGCTTTGGAAGTCAGAGACGTAAAATTCAGATGTTATGTTTAGTTAAGGTATATGGGTCAGAAACAACGAATGAGGCATGAATTCCTAATATATTTGATTCTGAGGTATCTGATTTCTGATATTTCTCCAGACTTAAATTATATCATGCTTTCAGTGGCTGAGAATGACTCTTGCATATGCCTTGGGTCAAAAAAAGCAATTCTCTGCTTTTCTTTTACAGAAAGAAAAGAAGAGTTGTCATCTAAAGACCATTATTCTTTGCCCCAATATTTGAATTTTCATCACTTCTTGAATAATGCTTCTTTTTCTTACCTTGTCAAATACAGTTGAGCACATTCATAGTAGTTAATTGCATAACCAAATCTGACATCAAAATGAGGGAATCTTTGGAGGCCAACTACACACTTATGCTTCCTCTCCCCATTACCCACACCCACTCTAAAGTGTTCCCCACCTACCCCATCACTCACTCTTAAGTGACTTTTCCACTCAGCTAATCCCTACTAGAGATTAACAATACACAACTCAATGCCAATGGCAAACTCCACCTTCCTTGAGAAGTTCTAGTAACAGGTACACTGATACTAATAAAAATTTAAAGAGAGAGATCAAGTAAATTTACAAATAGTCACCAGTCTTGATGGATATGACCAGTCTTGATGATATGAGGTCCTTCAGGTGAAACTGTTTTAATACTCTAAGACATAATAGAAAGCCAGATCCATAGGGCTTTGTAAGATCCTGAAATGTACCTTATCTATTGGAGGGTTGAACAACAGAGAGAGATATTACAACTTAAATTTGAACAGAATTACTCTGGTTGCTAGGTTAATACTAAGCAGGGGAAAGTGGCCAAGACTGGATGTAGGGATACCAGCTCATTAATGAGGCTATTGCAGTGTTCTAGATAGAAGGTGATGGTGACTCATACAAAGTGTTTAGTATTTGAAATCTGGAAAGAAAAGAACTCTGTGGCAGAGAATAAGGTAAAGTCACTGTCTGAAGATCTGGAGTGAAAAGTCCAGTGGAAATTGCCAGTGACACTCATCCTCCCTCTGGGGCAACAAGACTCCAGATGCAGTGACAGAGGAACAGAGTCAGGCCCATCTGCTTGTAACTACTGTGGGTCCACATAACTCTGCCCAGTGACTACACGGTGACACAGTGACCCTTTAGGCAAACCATTTCAGATCCTCTCTTCTAGAATCCAGTGTCTCTTTGCTTCCATTTCCCACTTTTGATTTCTACTCATACCTGTCTGTGTCCCTCAATATCATCTCCTTAATGAGTCTTCAGAAGTACAACAGCAAGATTTGCTCTCTCATTCCTCTGAACCACCTTAGTACTTTTTAAGACTCATGTTTTCCTTTGATTTGTAATTGTCCATATTATCTTCCTAAAGACATTATTTACCTAACATTGAATGAACATGCACTCTGTGCTAGGCTTCATATTAGATGATAAACTATCTGAAAGCACTTCATTATGTGCCTTGAACATGGCAAGCCCTTGAATAAATGAAAGAATGAATAGTTTGGCTGAAGATGGGAGCAGAAGTCAAGCTTGCTAACTTCTAGGCAAATGCTCGCCCCTCTACCCAATACCTCAGTAAACTCCAATGTCCTTTCCTCTACAGAGATAGCAAATTAGCCTCTTAAAATATAGGCCATAAAATAGTAAGTGTACATCAGTCTGGATAATTGGACCTAGTTCACGCATCAATTTTTACAGAGTAAGACAATGCACACCAACTGAACGCCTTTTAAACCACTTAGTTTATAGAACAATGAATTATGCCTACATTAACTCAGTTTTCTTTATCTGTAGTGTGCGAAAAAAAACAAGTGAAATTCAAATACTGATAATACAATAGAGATGATTCCCATATTACCCTACACAAGCCCCATTTGTCATCCCTATTTCTGAGAATTATTCTCTCTTTACTTATTCTTAATAACCCATAAGAAAATCCTTTAAAGAAACAGCATTATTAGTTATTAAGAATTCACCAGGTTCTAACACTTTATATGTATTATCTTTCCCCTTAAATTATCCTTTGAGATAGCCAATATATTTCATATTTTACTATTTGAAGAAACTAGAGAGCTTAAGTAATTTTCCTAAGATCATATACCTAGTAACTGAACTTGACACTTGAAACAGTTTCCTATGTATGATCTTTCTTTGTTGTAAACAGGAAATTCCAAAGGTCTACTTTTCTAGTCCTTAGGAAATAAATCCTCCTGGAGGTAACAGCAAATTCCTGTTCAAAACTTAGCTAGCTCCTTTTCTTTTTCTTCTGGCCCTAATAACTAGTAGTACTTGGAAGACATTACTTTTGTATTAGTACTTGAGGCCTTAAATTGAAAAAAATCAAAAAGAATCTTATTTTATGCAAAACACTTAAGTTGCATTAAGTTATTAAAAGCCAACATGTCAGATGAGGCTGATTTCCATGGAAAAATAAATAGGAAAATAGGACCACGTGTCTAAAAATAATGCATTACAACTAAAAGGAATACCATCAAGACTCAAAAAAGGGGGATACATATTTCCTTGCAATTTTAAGGGGAAAGGTGTACATAATTCATTCATTTTAACTAATTACCTAAAAGCAATTTAACGATAATTCCCAAATTTGATAACCATCACCAAAAAAGATATTTTAAAAGCATTTTGTGTTTTAAAAGCATTTAAAAGAAAATTTGAGAACTTACTTCAATGAAATATGAATGACGGCAAGTAAACAGTGATGAATGGTGAATGAAGTTACAGGAAAGTCAAACAGAAAATGCTAAGTATAAAAAGCAGCTATCCTAGGAATTTATCCCATCCCTGGTTATTTTTCATACATTTTTATAGGTCATAGGAAAGTCAGAAATTAACATAGTAGACTAATTCCCTACATTTACTTATGATAAAAATGCGGACCAGAGTTTAAGTAACTTGCTGGAGGCCATGGATTTACTTAGTTTAGCAAGAATTAAGTCTAGAACATTCTTAGAATAGAATCACCCAGTGATGGTATCTGCTAGTTTTGATGAGTTAAAGCAGGACTCATGGGATTATTCCTTGATATTTCAAATGTAAACTTACATATAATTTTCCATTCTGTGTCCACAAACTCAAGTTCAAATTTAGAACTTTTCTCACAGTCCTTGACTTTCATTTTGTTATTAATAAAGTGGAGAAATTTAATTATCTGGAAGTACTTTCCAAACATTTTGTGAGAAAAAGAGTCAGACTGAAAAAAACTGTACCTAGGAGTTCTGTGTACTATGGTTAGGGGAGCAAATGAATTTCCTGTGTCCTTTTGTCATTCTAGAGCCATTCAATATTGTCGGTAGTTACGTATTAAGAAATCCTGGCAGCCTCTCCCAGGTGAGAAGCCAGGGCTGTGGTGTAGAGTGGAGAAAGGATAAGTGAGCTGGAGAGGAGTTTCTACAGTGTCAAGAGTGAGATATTCAGTATTCAGAGGATGAGCACCTCTGGGGAGGCTTTAGTGTATAACAGAATGGGGAAGGAGAAACCATAGACTTTAAGAATTGGTGCTATGGGTTATAACTCATATCTTTTCTATGCTTTAAGAGATACAATTAAAGTTTGGAAACACTTTGCTATTAGTTACTGGACTGCACTTTGAATGTGACAATACAAGAAATCAGATCTGCCCAGAGCCCTAGCTAATATTCAGTCCTTGTGATTACCCAGAATAGAGAAGTCACCATTGTGACAATCATGTGATATTAGAGATTTGTTCAGTTCTTCTGGTCTAACGAATCAGTCCACACTGTGAGTTATCTCAGTGGATCATACTATAACCAAGGTGATGTTATTCCAGAGGAACGGCCCTTGAGGTATTAATGGGATTAGTGGAACAAGGGCTAAGGGGGTTGAGGTGGGATATAGGCAGGAAAAGAACAGCCAGAGCCTTCTTCATTCTTAGCCAACCAGCTACACTCAGAAGCCCCCTCCTTAGAAACTGACCCCTAGGCTTCAAATCTTCCCTTCAGAAGACTAAAGTTCCAGTGTGCGGTCAGAATCTGGGAGCATCTCTTCACGAGAAAGGAGAAGGAAAAAGAACTGTCAGTCCATCACATTCTAACTCACCTGAGGCCAATCTTGCTGTGAGTTCTTTGAGATTAAATACCTAATCCCAGCACTCGTGTTCTAGCCTGGTTAGATGAGGCTCACATCTTGCTTTAAAACCTACCTCCAGTTCCTAGGTCATAGTTTAGGCCAGTTGAGCCCAAGCTTAATCATTCTTACCCCGTATGACATTGTCTCTGAATCTTAGGCCCCTCCCAACCTAACCCCTAAATTCTTCTGAGGTCCAAAAGTCAAGTCACTGACCTCTGAGGCCCTACTTCCAGATGAATACCCTTTTCTCATGTCTACAGTCTGAGATTGAAAAGAAGTGATTCCTAAAGCCCTAGCAAATCCCAAAGCCTATTACTTTGCCAGATACCAATGCCTTATCCAGACAACCACTGACTTTTCTTGCAAATTTGGGTCTATGGAACATCTGTTTCATTATTACAGTCTCAGATCTAGACCCCTCTTTGGCTGACTCAGACCAGACGATAATAGGAACAGAGATATGTGTCTGAATTACAATGCAGGACTTGTGACAATCAATGGATTAACTTAAGATTTGTGAATTTCTTTGAGCCATGTGAAAAAAGAATTATTGTTTCATTATGGTTATGGAATTATAATTTCTTACATTTTGACATCTGAATTAGAAGTACCTGAGCCCTAAGGGGTGAAATCTCATTAAGATTTATGTTATCAATAATAGAAATAGGTTTAAAAAATAACGACCTTGCTAATTTCTGCATAAATATCATGTACTTTCCAGTTTCCTCTGCTATAAACTTTTATCAAGTACCAAGGGCATGCTTTTGCAGTTAGTATAGTGCAAGGAATGAGGAATATTAGAAAGCATTAGGATCATTTTCTATATCTTGCAGACCTCTTTAGGAGATCTCTCTCTCTCTCTCTCTCTCTCGCTCTCTCTCTCTCTCTCTCCCCCACACCCTCTCAAATTCAGAATAAGAAGAACATGACTTATTTTGCAAGAAAAAGAGATGGAGTGACTACAAACTGTCCTTGCTGGTGGAAGCTAGGGAAAGTCTAAAAAATTAAAATCTACCAACAAATTAACAAATAATAAATGTTATTTCCCTATTTCCTTTTATAGCTCCTCCACAAGGGGTTCAATGAAGTGGCCCCATTATCTGACTGACCTTCATATTCAGAAACTGTCCACCTGACTATGATGAAAGAGCTCATGAGAAGTCAGATAACTCAAAAGGAGACATTGAACAAGGAAGGAATTTTAAATATCTAAACTGCTTTCTAGTCCCTAAAGAATGGAACTACTTTGAGGTAATATACAGTAGGTAAATCCTATTCCAGGGCTTTCAGGGTACTGGTTAGAGAAAGTTTAAGAATTTTAATTCTCTAGGTTTATAATCATTATCACCAACAAATCAAGTTTATTTAGCACTTTATAACATTTAAAGCAATTCCAAATACTTAAATATTGGAGCCTCCCAAAAACTGTTTGAAGTATTTTTAGTGTCCCCATTTTAGATATGAACTGAAGAGTTTCCCAGAGGTTTGACGAGTGACTGATAAAAGTATCACACTAGTGAGTGGCAGACAGAAAGAGCATTCGGATCTTCTGGCTCTTTGCAGTGATGGTAGTGTTAAATCTAAGAGTACATATAATGCAACTTGTGGATTTTTTAAATACCCTTTATCAGGTTAAGGAATTTCCCTCCTTTATTTCTAGATTTTGATAGGTCTTATTTATGAATGGGTGTTGAATTTTGTCTAATGCTTCTTCTGAATTAAGATAATCATGACTTCTTCTCCTTTACCCTGTATGATTTATTAATTGTGTTTAAAATATTAAAACAACCTTGCATTCCTGGGATAATCCTTACTTGGCATGATGCACTTCTCTTTTTATATATGCTTCTATTTTACTTACTTACTTTTTGTTAAAGAATTTTATATCTATATTTTTGAGGGATATTGGTCTGTAGTTTTCTTGTAATGAATGTATTGATACAGAAATTATGCCGGCTTCAAAAAACAAAGTGTAAAATGTTTCCTCTTCCTCTTTTGTCTGAAACCATTTGTCAAAGAGTGGTAATTTTTCTTTAAAAAAAATTTTTAACATCTTTATTGGAGTATAATTGCTTTACAATGGTCTGTTAGTTTCTGCTTTATAACAAAGTGAATCAGCTATACATGTACATATATCCCCATATCTCTTCCCTCTTGCATCTCCCTCCCTCTCCCACCCCTCTAGGTGGTCACAAGGCACTGAGTTGATCTCCCTGTGTTATGCAGCTGCTTCCCACTAGCTATCAGTTTTACATTTGGTAGTGTATATATATCCATGTATATATAGTGTATATATATCCATGCCACTCTCTCACTTAGTCCCAGCTTCCCCTTCCCCCTCCCCGTGTCCTCAAATCCATTCTCTACATCTGCATCTCTATTCCTGTCCTGCCCCTAGGTTCTTCATAACCATTTTTTTTTTTTTAGATTCCATATATATGTGTTAGCATACTGTATTTGTTTTTCTCTTTCTGACTTACTTCACTCTGTATGACAGACTCTAGGTCCATCCACCTCACTACAAGTTTAAATTTTTGATAGAATTTACCAATAAGACCATCTGGGCCTGGAGTTTTCTTAAGGGGAGGGTTTAAATTACTTACTAAATTTCTTTAAGAGATATAAGGGCTATTCTGATTTATTATTGCTATATGCAGTAGGGTTAGTTTGATATACGCACTCTGCTTTACTAGAACTAGACCTTGAGAGTGATCTTTTGAAGAACACATATTTGATCAATTTATGCTTCAGATGTGACTCATTCAGTAGTTTTCTATTGTTCTTAGGCCAAAATCCAAATGATACAGTATGATCAACAACATCCTCTGTGTCTCCTGCTCTCTCTTCCTCAGCAAATAATGACCTGTTTCCTGATCTCTACATTCCATGCACTAACTTTCTTTCAATTCTTTAAAGCAGCATGCCACTAAGTCTGGACACTTTTGTATGCATGTCCCTCTGCCAGTAACACATAAATGCCTCCTAAATTCCCTCAGCTTACAACTTCCAATTCCTATTTTACATGTCATATTCAATGCCACTTCCTCTGGGAAGACTACCTTGATAGCTCTGACCAAATCAGGTACCTCTGCTCTTCACTTTCATAGCTCCCCACTGATTTCCTTCCTTTGCTTTTGTGATAGTTAGTAACCGTGTACTCATGTAATTAATGTCTATCTCTCCCAGACTAAACACTGAATGAGAGCTAGGATCATGTCTAATTTGTTTATGATGATATCTTGGGACTTAGCATAATAACAACTGGCAAATACAATTTGTGTACTTGTTGAATGGTTGGATGAATGAATGAATGTAATATGACTCTTGGATATTGTTGTCTGTTTTCAAACCTCCCCCATGTTCTACTGGCTACTGTTACAGGCTAATTCATGTTGACATTTCAGTAAGAGTAAAATGACTCTATGCTTTTCTCACTTTAGTTTATATTTTCGTGTTCTTACATTAAAATAAAGGAGTGCAGTATAATGAAAATATTATGAGCCAAATGAGAAGACTTCTGGGGCCTTTTTTTTCCCTGTGTTATTCTATATAACCAAAGACTACATTGACTACTAGTATTCACAAGATATGTGATTTTGGTCTTGGCCATTAGACATTTAATCAATCTTAGTTTCTTCATTTGAACCTAGAAAGAAAAAAGTTACCTTTCCCTGCTATTAATATGTGAAAATGTTTGATAAACCATAAAATGTTACAAAAAGCCAGGGGGTTTTGTCAATAGTAATCTTGAAATTGGGAATGTTTACCTTGGAAGTATGCATTTATGTTTCCTTTAAGGACCAATTCAAAATATATACTATGAACTCTGTGAGAAAAATATTTTTATGTCTAGAAAAAAATACTGGACAAAAATATTTTCAAATTTTCTCTAGGGTGTATGGGTTTGTATTTATAGTGAGGGCAAAAAAATATTGATTTAAAAAGAAAAAAAAAAGAGCACAGTATTTAGATTACTGTGACCATGCCATTAGTGTCTACTATATTCTATTGTCTCTATGAATTAACCCACCTTCCTATATTTTTTTCATAAAACTGATCAGTGCCCTGAGAAATGTCTCCAAGGTACCACAACGAAAGCTCCTTTTTAATATGGAAATCAAGCCACCTCTATCTTGAAATTTGACAGAGGATCTAGTCTAAAGACACGGGAAGGACAAGACACACTGTTTCCCAGTCAGTCCTTCCAAGTCCTGGAATCCTTTGAGACACCAGGAAATGAAGTAACTCAAAGCATGGAATCCCAAATAAGTGATTCAGAAATCAAGTGGCTGCTTTGACACAGTTCAAGTAGAATAACAAAAACATTCAACAATTTTACCAGCAAACACGCAGCACTGACCTTGAAGAAAAGCCATAATGATGGCCAGAAATCATTTCAGCTGCCATCAGCAACATTACATATCCATGAAGTTATGTTTATTTGTCCTTTGCATCAAACATACTTACACATTAACAAAGTATTTAAGTTGTCTTTGCCCTCTTTGACATCATCATGAACAGCTACAATACACATTACACATCTTTCAACTACACAGAAAAGAGTTATTTCATAAAATATGAAAATATGATGCTGCGACTTCTTTCTCCTCCTACTCTTACTCATCCCACCTGCACATTCTTCTTAGGGTTTTCAAGGTATTGGTGTAAACATTTCTTAACCTCGGTTAATTCTACAGGCAAGATCCACATAAAATTTAGAACAATGAAAGGAGGAAAAAGGAAGGAAAAAACCTCTCTCTACACATTTAACTGGAAGGAGACAAATGCCCTGCAACAAAACACATTGTATGTGTTGAGCTCCCTCTTCTAATGATAAAAGTAGAATTTCAAAATAAAGGAACACAGTAAAGTGACAATGTCTCCAGAGAAGCAAGCAGGCCGACTTCCAAGAAGCTGTAAGAGGACATTTCTTTTACTGAATTCACCCTAGTCCAAGGTCTGCCCTTCAGTTTATATAGGCTCAGAAACCTAATTTATCAGATCTGGAGAGATGATTTCCACATTACCAAATTTACAGAGAATGACATGTAAAACAAACTATCACTTCATTAATCAAAAAGAAAAGTGTAACAATCATGCAGAATGTACAACCAAAATATTCTGTATCTCTTGAACAGACCTGCATTGGATGCTAAACCATAACCATTTAGTTGTCTTGGAGAATAGGGAGTCAAAGACAGGAGAGTTGCCTGGATGATTTACATATGTAATGCCTTCAGGATGAGATAACTAACCTCATGTGTCCCTACCTGGAACAAAAAAAATCTGTTTGTGAACCTGTTCAAA
Organism: Physeter macrocephalus; assembly: GCF_002837175.3. Taxonomy (NCBI): domain Eukaryota; kingdom Metazoa; phylum Chordata; class Mammalia; order Artiodactyla; family Physeteridae; genus Physeter; species Physeter macrocephalus. The sequence goes on from NC_041222.1 coordinate 67,388,736, forward strand.
CCACTATTTGATCAACACTTTTCTCCTAGTTCTTTGAAAATCTGTCTCACTACTGGGAGTTACACCATAAAACTTGAAGGGTAGTTGTAGTTTACTCTGTTTAGTCATAGTAGATTTTTGTTAAGCTCTCAGGGACTGATCAAATTGTTAAAGACTAACTTAAAAAGCACTGATGCCTTGATTATAAAATATATTTTATATATTGCTGGGAAGGAGAAAATTTTTATATATAACGTATATTGCAGAAATGTAGAAATGTTTACTTCTTGCTTGAGCATACCACACACAGGTAAAGTAGCAGACTGATTTGTCTCTCCCACTCAACTGTCTTGTTAATATCCTGAACTCTGGGACTATATTTTATCTGTAGTCTATTCCATAATTCACATCCCAATACCTGGATCTAGCATCTGTTTATTCACTAGTTGTTTAAAAGAATAAATATATGGAGTGGTATCATTTCTTAAAAGTGAGTTTCCTATTAAGCATGAATAAGACTTTGGGTGGATTCTGAGAACCTGTCAGGGTATGTGGCAGGTGACAGACTGAAAAAGGATGGGAAATAGAAGTGGATAAAGCACAGACAGCAAAGTCTGGGAATCCCAAAGACAATGTTTTCATTACTTTTAAATTTTTCTCAGGATAGGTCTTAATCATAAACAGAGTACTTCAAAATAAGACAGACTTTACATTTTAACGCTCTCCTTTCTAGCTGTGTTCAGGGAATGTTCCTAAATTCGATTTTAGGAAAATCCTGAGGAGCAACCCCTTACTACTTTTTAAAAACAAATCTTCTCTTATGAAAATTCCAGGAACATGCTGATTCCAGGAATGACCTGATGAAAAGGAAATAGCAAAACTGAGTAAGAGTTAAAAGGAATGGAGCATGGCAGAAAGAAATGTTCTCCAAGTTTACAAATTGAATTGCTACTTTGGTAAACGTTCCTTTTTTCCATAGGAATGGAAGTCAGAATCTATTAAGATGAAACAGAAATTTTCCCACTTTTGAAGGATAAAACCATATCTCAAAGAACTTTGCTAAATTAAAAAACAGAAGCCAAAAGAAAACATTTTATATTCATTATACAAAGAAACAAATGCCGACATCGTAAGATGAAAAAAATCCAAGAACTCAGCTATAAATTCAATAACAGATAGACATACAGATTACGAAATTTAATCTGCCAAACTACTGTGGAGTAAACAGATTTCATTTTGCTCCATGAGATTTTTAGCACAATTGTTGGTCTGTTTCTTATTTAACTTTTTTTTTTTTTTTTAAGAATTGTGTAACTAATTCTTTCTTGATGCAATTTAAGATAGTAGATAAGGGCTTCCCTGGTGGTGCAGTGGTTAAGAATCTGCCTGCCAATGCAGGGGACATGGGTTCGATCCCTAGTCCGGGAAGATCCCACATGCCGCAGAGCAACTAAGCCCGTGTGCCACAACTACTGAGCCTGAGCTCTAGAGCCCACATGCCACAACTACTGAGCCCGCGAGCCACAACTACTGAAGCCCACACACCTAGAGCCCATGCTCCGCAACAAGAGAAGCCACCGCAATGAGAAGCCCGCACACTGCAACGAAGACCCAATGCAGCCAGCAATATATAAAGAAATAAATTTATTAAAAAAGAAAAGATAGTAGGTAAGAGCAATGTACACACAAATAGAACTTCTGACATCTAAGTTGAGCTGTGCCAGGATTATAGCCTGTTCTAGCTCCTTGCCAGCCTATAAACACGTGACTCATCTTTTGTTAGTCTAATGGGCACAGTCTACCTGTTCTAACTGCAGAATTGTTGTAACATAACAATGAAAGATCACAGCTTGATTTTCAGGTCCAAAATAACAGTGCCACCAATGCAGTTAACTAGAATACGTTTACTCCTACAGTAAAAAAGAGTTCATGTAAGTCAAAGAGATCCTACAGCAAATAATACAGACATTTTCATGAATCCATTTATAACAAGCAGATATGGACTTACAATTGTCAATTCCTCACGTAATTTTCTGTAAGGTGCTCAGATTTGAAGTCTGAAAAAATACTTTACTTTTTGAATACCAAATATCTCCTCAGCAAGACTTTTAAAAATTTAGGATAGAAGAATTTGGGTGTTGGTTGAATCTGATTTCTTTCTGCCCAATAGAGTGATATAATGGTTAAGGGCATAGACACTATAGTTATGAGGCTGGGGTTTGAGTCCTGTAAGTACCATGTCTTAGCTGTGGATCACTAAGAAAGTTAACTCTCTAAGCCTCGGTCTTCTCATCTGTAAAATGGTGACAGTAACAGCACTTAACCCAGAGAGTTATGTTGATTAAACAACATAATACATGAGAAAGTGGCACATAGTAAGAAGTTTATAAAGGCAGAAGTAGAAAATCTTAGAATATTTTTTCAATGGTCCAGAGAACTTTAGAGATTTTTAATATCAAATAACTAACAGAAATAAAATACTATTTATGTATTTTTCCCCAAGAAGAAGTTGATAGTGGTAGAGACAGTTAATATATATGAAAAGAATAAATATGCATTCTCATATTCGGGGCCATCTTCCTGAATGGGAATCAAAGGTCTTGGCACTTGAAGCCCACAGTGATGTCATCTGGAGACCACAGTCTTATCTTTCACAAAAAATTCTCAAAAAATGCTTCTCTTCTTCCATGTAGAGGAATAGGATTCCCAAAGACATGAGCTACGTGACTGGTAAATAGCTAGTGTTTCATTAACTTTCTGTCCTGCCACAATCTTCAGGCTAGTCTATGGTCTCTCCTTCACTGCCACTTAGCTGGCCTGAGAGAAAGGGCAATTACGACTGCAAAGTCAGCAATGAGAGTATAGAGATAAACATGAGAAGACACATGGAAAGAACAATTAACGCCCCCAGAGAAGCAAAAGTAAACCACATATTCTGAAAAGAGAAATGTGTCCTCACTTCCTAATAAGTCCATATTGTTATCACTTGCTGTGAAAGGAATCAAGTAGTGGCATTTAGCTATAAGGCATGGTGGTTAAGACATGCATTGACAGCCTTGATTAGACTCACACATGCTATGTGGCTTTGAACATTCATTAAGTCTCCATTTACACACACGGAAAAACAGCTAGTAATGTCTCCATCTCAGGGTTGTTGTTACAATTAACTGAGATAATGTATGTAAAATACAGCAGAGAGCACAGCACATAGCACTGTACCGGAATGAGATAGCTATCATTACTATTATTATTTACTATTAAAGTATCTAGGAGGACATTTTACCATGCTTTCTTATTCAATGCTAGATGTTAGCCTCCTGCTAGATTTTTATATTAAAAAAATAAAAAATATAAACAAAACACAGCCACAGCCTAAAAGCAAAACAGTAGTCAAATGTAGAAGAAAACAGTGAATCAGCAATGATTTTAAAACACTTTATTCAGGTTTCTTCCCATTTAAATGACACTCAAAACAAGGGCAGTGCTTCCGTGGACCTGAAAGTTTATGTATATAAAATGGGCATGTGGAGGCACAAATTTATATAATTTACAAGCTGGAGAGGAATGCAGAGATCTAACTATATACTCATCTTAAAGGTGAATAAACTCATGCCTAGAAAATGTGTCTCCCAAGGTTACAAACACTAGTCACTAACACTAGAAGCCAAGTATCTGCCAGTCTTTCCACCAAGACCAACAGTTTTCCATGCAAGTCATTCCTGGCCTTAGTATTATCAGTAAAGTTTCTTGTTAAGAAGAGTGGTTGCCTTCCCTGGTGGCGCAGTGGTTGCGAGTCCGCCTGCCGATGCAGGGAGCGCGGGTTCGTGCCCCGGTGCGGGAGGATCTCACGTGCCGCGGAGCGGCTGGGCCCGTGAGCCATGGCCGCTGGGCCTGTGCGTCCGGAGCCTGTGCCCCGCGGCGGGAGAGGACACAACAGTGAGAGGCCCGCGTACCACAAAAAAAAAAAAAAAAAAAAAAAGAAGAGTGGATTCCCAAAGCAATTCTGGACTGCCCTTGAACACTGACAGAAGAGGACAGTTTATATTAGATTTGGGGGATGCTTTAGATGATGTCATTTCCCAATTTCATTGCAAATGAAAATATTCCTTCTCATGACTCAAAGCAAGGAAAGAAAGTCAAGCATAGAGGGTAGTGTTCACCTGAATAATTGGAACAGCTTCTTATGAGCTGTTTTATTTACTTTTTTTGGGTAAATATATTTATTATTCAGGCAGTTTACTTTCATGCATTACATATTTATATAACATTTTAAATGCATATAGTTTTATAAACCCTGTCTAATGTACATTGTATGCTGACAATAATTATCAGAAATTGAAGCATATCATGAAAAACTGTAAGAAACTTGAGAATTTCTAGCCTCTTCTATTTTTACTACTGATAAAGCCACTGTGGGATTTATAGAATGTCATTGCCAAACCACCTGAAAGAACGAGGATTTTTCTCTAGCTATATATTTACAGTTGAACACAGATCTTTATAGTTAACTTGCAAAATTAGGATTGATTTATAACAAATTATTGCAAGTATTCCCAGGTTATTATTTAAGCCCACTTAATAATATCTTACATAACAAACATTCATTTTTTTTTCTCACCGTGTGCCAAGAATTGTGTTAAATAATAAATTTAGCTCAGGGTTTCTCACAACTGCAGCACTCTTGACATTGGGGGGTGGAAAATTATTTGTCATAGGGAGCTGTCCTGTGCATTATAGGATGTTTTGCAGCATCCCTAGCCTTGACCTCCTAGATGCCAGTAGCTGCAAACAGAAATGCCTCCAGACATTGTCACATGTCTCCTGGATGGCAAAATTACCCCTGTTGAGAACCACTGCTTTAGTTAATTTAATTCTCTCAATAATCCCATGAGGTATATATTATTGTCTCCATTTTCTAGATGAGATGACAGAAGCTTAAGGAGTTTAGCAATTTGCCCAAGGTCACGCAGACAGAAAGTGGAAATCCAATCAACGGCAGAGCCCCATAATTTAATCATTAGATGATACAACCTCACTCAAGGACCCAGATGAACATAAAATCAAGTTCTTTGTATCCACAGACATCTTCCCAGCCATACTGAAACGGAGAGACTCCTTCGGAAAGGGGAACGTACCAGTTCCCTGCAAAACTTTTATTCTCATATATAACGTATGAGTCATTTTGAGTTATGCTGCAGCCACAAGGAATATGAAAATTTTAGTGGCTTAGAACACCAAAAGTTTGTTTCTGGCTCCCGTTATACTACCATTGTCATGTGGCATAGACTTTTTTGCTCCATCACCCCAGGATGCAGGTCAAGGATGAGGACCTGTGGAGGACAGGCCAGTCTCTGGCAAGGTGATAACAGAACCATCTGGAGGCACTTAATGTTTCTGCTCAGAAATGACACAGATCACGTCCATACAGTTTACATGGTTAAAGCAAGGCAGGTGGCCAAGTATAAAGTCAGCGGGCAGGAAAGTATAGCTCTTCCTCGAGGGAAGGGGAAGAGCATTAGGGAGAGGCCAGGTGAGCAGCATCTTAGTAGCAAAGACAACATTTGTGAAAAATAATACAAACTTCATACAACTACATTGAAAGGTGATAAGACATAGTGTCGTCTAGAAAAACAACTTGCTTTGTATTCAAAATGCCCATATCTGCATGTTTCCTGGAGGCTTCTGTTGGAGAAAGTAATCCTGATGTGGCAGCCAAATGCCACAAATGGAACTGTGGCACAATCCACATTTTACAACCTCAAAACAGTAAGACAGCAGAGGTATCATAAGACAAATGCCGTCTTTTGATCCTTTTTTGATGGTTTCCTTTGAGAGACTCAACAAATTGCTTTCCTTTTCTCTGAATCTGTTCCATCGTCTCTTAAATCATCTCTAAAAACTATTCAACTTCTACCTGATTTCTAGGCTATTCTGAGCAAGGAGCAGATAAACTTCTTAGAACAGAAAGAAGGCTTGTGTTTGGTATTTGGCGAGAAAACATTGCATCGATCATGGATGTCTCTGAGAGGATACATCACAAGCTAGTCGTTGTAATGCTTTCAGCACACAAACCTCCTCTCCCCTTTCCCCTCTGCCACCCCTGCCTCTTACCTCCAACTCTCACTCTCACCCCCCTTCTCTCTCACCCTCACCCTCTTTTTATCATCTCTCTTTCTCTCTCGCTCTCTCTCTCTCTCTCACACACACACACACACACACACTAATATACCCCACATCCTCTAAGGAAAACTTAAGATTATAAAAATCACAAAAGTCATTATAAAACAAAATGTTCTTTTTTTTCAAATGTTTTAAAGATCATTCAGTGGAGCTATATAATACATACATTTAACTTCAAGTATCCTTGGGAGGAAAAGAGAGGGACAGAGAAATGGAAGGAAGGAGGGTAGGAAAAAGAGTAAAGGGGAGCATGACAGATTAAAGATAGTGGCAAATCCTTGACTCTCCTCCCACTGAGATGTGAAGTCTAATTTTCCTACCCTTGACTTTGAACTGGCACCAGTGACTTGCTTGATCAAAAGAATGCAGGAGCAGTGACACTCTAGGACTTCTGAGGGTTGACTGACTATATTTTTAAACCTTGCAGCTTCAGCCCAGGCTGTTTGGAACATTCAGTATTGTGGATTGAATTGGGTTTCCCCCCAGATTTGTTAAAGTCTTAACCCCCAGTGACTGTGAAAGTGACCTCATTTGGAAATAGGGTTTTTGTGGTTGTAATCAAGCAGAGATTACACCAGATTAGTGTGGACCCTAAATGAAATGACTGATACCCTTAAATGGAGAGAGATATTAGGAGACACAAAGACACAGAGGGAAGATAGCCATGTGAAGACAAAGGCTATTGATGGAGCTACAAGCCAAGGAATACCAAGCATTGCCAGCAACCACCAGAAGTTAGGAAGAGGCAAGAAAGGATTCTTCCCTAGAGGCTGCAGAGGGAGCATGGCCCCCTGCTCCCCACAGCCATTTGATTTTGGACTTCTAGCCTCCAAAGCTGTGAGAGAAGAAATTTCGATCGTTTTAAGCCACTTCGTTTGTGGAAATTTGTTATGTCACCCCCAGGAAACGAATAACATTTGGTCTTGGGATGCTCCCTCTGAGAACCCACACTCCTCGCACACTCTGAGACTCACAAGCCACATGGAGAGACTACATGTGGACACCCATCCACAGCTCTAGCTGAGCTTCCAGTCAATAGGCAGAATCAACTGCCGGATGTCCCAGCTGAAGCAACAGGTTGCAGGTGAAGAAGTCAACTTGGAAGCTGACACCCTGTGGATTTGAGATAATCTGCCTAAGCAACCCTTTCTAGAATTCCTGATCCACAAAACTGTGAGCAAAATTAAATTTCTGTTTCAAGCTACTAAGTTTCACGGTAAACGGTTACATGGTCATAAATAAATGGAACCAAATTCAGTACCTGAAAGTTGGTTACATTAAACAAACAAACAAACAAAAAACACAGAGCCTTGGCTCTGGGCCAGGCAGCAGGCAGAAACTGGAAGGGCTTTGAGGAGCCTGCTGGTGAAGGCTTGAAGGACAATGAGGACAAAACTCATCAGATTCCAAAGAAGAGGAAGTCATCGTTATATACTGGCAAAAAAGCTGGCAACCCGGTTGCCTGCCATAGCATGGTAAATGAAGTTTGCCTAATGAGCCCTTGGATTTGCCTAGAGATTTCTAGACATAATCTGTAAACTACCAAAACCAGCCCAGCAAAATCTTTCTTGAATTTCTGACTAATGCAATTTTTCATGATTTAAAAATCAGCAAAACAAATGATATTTCAAGCCACTAGGTTTAGGGATAGAGAAATGGAAGAAAGGAGGCAGGAGAATAGGAAAGGGGAGTGTGATAGATGAAGGATGATGACAAATCCTTGACACTCTTCCAACAGAGAGCTGAAATTGAATTTCCCTACACTTGACTCTGGACTAGTGTTCCACAGCATTTATTACACAGCAGTGAATAACTGGAACAGGGAAAAAGGTAGTAAGGGAACAAGGGAAGAAAAACATTTGAAACTGTGAACATTCTGGAATGAGAATAAAATGCGTGATATAAGTCTGCCTTTTAACGCTTGAGCACTTCACCTGCTCACTGTTATTCAAATGTTTAAAGGTTGTATGTACGGTAACATCATGGTCACTAACACAAACCAACGACTTTACATGATGTTTGACCAAAGAAGCAGCTGTTTGATTCTCAGAGAAAATCTAATTGTGTGGTAATCGTTGAGAACTGGAATTTTTGTTTTTAACGTGGTCTCTCCCTAAGGGATTTTCAAGGGTAACCTTCTTACCTTAGGCATGGACTTCAGAACCTTAATTTGACCAAAGACATGACTTCATTATATCCTTTCAAATAGAAATGATTCACACAAAGAACACTCCTGATGCAAAGTTTTGAGTAAATGTTAAATGTTGAAGACACAATCTAACACTATGCATTTCTTTATAGATAAACTTCCTTATTCCATGAAGTATTTAAAGTGGTTCACAAGCAAGATAGTTAACACTCTATAAGAAATTAAAACACATACATAAAAGTCCAGCAGAGGAAATCTAAGCAGAATAAAAGAAAGCTGAATTTGATTCTGAGCTTCCAGACCACTAAACAGCAAAAGGAAATATCTGTTGCATGCTTCTCAGAGAAAGTGAGAATATTTTCGTTGCAAAGGAGAAACAAAGTTATTCATGTCATAGAATTCTGAAAATATTCCTCAGAGAACTGACACTAAGGACACCATGATTTCAACAATATCTCTACATTTAGCCTCACACAAAACCACATTTCTATTAATATGTTTCTTCAACCTTTTCTCAATGAATCAGAACATAATTCCAAAACTCGTCCCAGTCACAGAAACATATAAGGCCAAAATAACCTGTCCAAAGACCCACCTCTATTTTTTTCCCCTCCTCTACTAGAGTATGAACTCTTGAAGGTTAAAAAAGAAACAGCTTATTTTTCTTCTCAATATCTAGTACCACACATATGTGGCACAAGGTATCACACAGATATGCCATACTTCTGTTTTCTGAGAGCATGATCCGTATTATATACAGAAACAAAATTCTTTTCCTTTCACAGTTCAGACTCAGAAGAATGACAATGTGATTTGTTTATGCTGTGTTAGAATGCATAATAATACATAAAAGCATATGCTCCTATATGGAATTCTGACAAACAAAAAGCTAATAGTACTATGGGAGCTATCTGGATGCACTTTTCTTTCCTTTTTCACAATGCACTGCAGTGTTAAATGTTTATAGCCTATAGCTCATACAGAACTAAATCAGAGCCTCGCTTACTAGAATACTGAAGGAGAACAAGTGGTTTATGCTGGTTAAATATTAAAATATCCCAAGAGGTTTGGAAAAAAATCAAGACACCAGCACCATTAAAAATAGGCATTATTAGTAGCACAACGGCAGTACTGAATCCGAGTTCTGACATGGGAGAAAGAAATCACTGCATGAGTTTGGTGGAGGTTTGCAGAGTTTCACAAGGCCGTTTAATGTTTAGGCAGCTGACTTTTATTGCTATCTCAAGGGCCAGATCTGACTAAAACTCTCCCTAGTCTTCACTCCACATCGTGCTAAAATGGAATGGAGCGTCTAGGCCAAGAGATTTAATGTCTTTACCACTTGGAGGGGAAAAAAAAAATCACCTCTGTAGAGCAAACTGGTAAGTAGCATTTAACTCCGCAGCAAGGAGCAATGTCTGTCTTTGGGGGATGGGGGTACAATTCCATCTATCTTACAGCTTTATAAGCACTGTGGGTACTGAAGGACCAAAACCGGCAGAGTAGACTGGGGAAAGTATTTAGAGGCTTAGAGAGTGGAAGAACGGGTATATCCCCATCAAAACAGCTTATACTTTTATGAGTACATACTCAGACCACAGGACAAGAGCAAATGAGAGCTCAAGGGCAAAGACTTGAGCTCAGGAGCTTGTGACTGAGTCAAGAAGAGATGTAATAACAGAATATGCTACTTCGAAGTCTCCTAAGAGATCATCTGGTCTGGTGGCCTTCAAATTCTCCTCCTTTAAGTCCTACCACAGGAGAAGAAGGAAGACTAGTTCAGCAGAAAAGTTTCCAGCACCCTCTCCAGCTTTAAACACAGCAGCTCTACTTTAATTTATCTCATATATTGTATTTTTTTTTAATCTCACCTTATGTTAAGTCCACCAGTAGTAAAACATGAAGGCCTTTTAAGAAAATGATTAGTCATTTAAGATGGAAATCTGTCGGCTTGCTTTTCCAGGATTTATTTTCGCCTCTTGGGGTCCCTGAGCTGCCTGAAGGCACCACAATTCCCCCACTGTCTGTGATTCAGGAAGAACTGACCTTATCCCTAGCTATAGTAGCAAAGCTATCTGGCTAGTTTATTTTATTCAATCTACCTGGCCACGGTAACTGGTTAGAAAAAGAGTATATGACTCAAAGCAGATCAGAGTCCAAAAGACTCAGCTCAGGGCTTTTATGAGAGCTGGCAGGTTAGAGGTAGCTTCATCCATTAGGATTGCTGAGAGGATGGAACTGAGCCTGGAACTGCTGGAAAACACCTTCCGGAGAATCGTGTCCAACCCAAGAGAAAGAGCTCCTGTGTTCTGCCATGTGTAAGCCATCACTGCCCCTGGAGATTTAGGTATATGACAAATAAACAAATACCCGTTTTTGTTTTGTCTTGTTTTGTTTTCTTAACAAACTAAGAATCATGCTTCATACCCCATGTCAATTTTAATGACAGAGAGAGCAGAGGTTCTCATGAAGTAAAGAGATTGCCCCAGGGTAGTAAGTGGATATACACACCTACTATTGGAACCCAGGGATTCTGACTCTCAGCCTTGCACTCCTTCCACTACAATCATCCCTATGTTCAAGGCAGTATATACTCACGGAACAAGTGACACTTTAAAAACACTGCTATTTCTAAAAACGGAGGGAAATACCTAAAAAAAAAAACAAATCACATTTAAAAAAATTAATTCTTATTGGAGTATAGTTGATTTACAATGTTGTCTTAGTTTCCAGTGAACAGCAAAGTGAATCAGTTATACACATACGTATATTCACTCTTTTTTAGATTCTTTTCCCACATAGGTCATTACACAGTACTGAGTAGAGTTCCCTGTGCTATACAATAGATTCTTATTAGTTATCAATTTTATGTATAGTAGTGTGTATATGTCAGTCCTAATCTCCCAATTTATCCCTCCCCACCCCTTCCCCACTTGGTAAGCATAAGTTTTTTTTTTCCACATCTGTGACTCTATTTCTGTTTTGTAAATAGGTTCATTTGTACCATTTTGAACTTACTAGAGACAAACATAATCTAAAGGAAAATACATAGTGGATCCCTTCATTTTGTTTGTGAATTCAGATTTTTGCATGTCTTGACCTGAATATTTGGTTTCACTCTCGTGGACTCTTGTCAGCACAAGCCTGTGGTTCAGAGACCCCCAGAAGAAGGCCTTCCTGAGTCAGCACCTTGTGAACACATGGTGGCATTTTGAAAGCACGCCTTTGCTCACCCTGAGTCACTGAATCCTTAGCCCCCTCCCTCAAAATGGAAATACAGTAGCAGTTACTGACCATACCAGAGTTAAATTACTTCATGAGAATTGCAGTTCAGAACATCTCTCCTCCTCTCTCTTTGTATTTTCACTTCTTCTTTTGACGGAAAGGAAATTCTACAAATGTATACAGTAATACAATATAGTTCATTTTGTTCTATGATTAACTAGCTGCCTAGCCTTGGGCAAGAATGTTCATCTCTGACTCTACTTTCCATGTGTTTAGATGAGAATAACTCCTTTCAAGTCCCTTTAAGATCTAGCTATCTCTGAGACTATGGAGTTAAATCACATCATAAACTGCACAGATCTAAAATGTGGTGAAGTCAGGCCTTCAACATGTTGGTGGGGATGGAGAAGGAGCTGGATTCAGGCTGCTACAACAGGGTATCTCAGTGTAGATTTCCCTTGTAGAAGTCTGCTTTATAAATGTTTTTGTCTATGTTTTTCTAAAACCTGTGTGGAAATGTTCAAGGTAGACAGCTTCTAATCAAAAAGCAATTCTTACAAATGTTAGATCAGAAGCAAAATTTGATAGTTAAAAAGAAAAAAAACTATCTCCATAAAAAACATATTGCTCTGAAAGAAGTAGGTTTATGCAAACCCAGGGGCTATTCCCATTCTACACTTGATACAAATTTTCCAAAAGTTCTATAGAGCTTATAAAAGTATTTCAGGATACAAACTTTGGGATGAAAATATAATTCCTCACCAGTGACTTAGTAAATACATGGAACAAAATATTGCTTCTTTTGATAATTCTGTCACTGTTACCATAATTCCACATAAAATGGAAGAACAGTGTGCTAAAAAGTAGTTTGAACTTCAGACACAGACCTGGCTTTAAATCAGGTCCATCTGGAAATTTACTGGAAGATGTCTTGGGGAAGTTACCTAAACTCTCTGAAGCCTAGTGTATATTTCTAATATACAGTATATTTGCATACATACTATGCAATAGGGATAGTATCTAACTGGTGGAAATGCTTGAGGATTGAAATGCCAAGGAGCATTGGTAGACATCACTAAATATAAGTTTCGCTTTGCTATACAATAATGCAGCTCTTCCCTCAAACGTTTCAGATGCAGGAACTGCTTACAGACTTGATTAGCTTGTTACATGACCAAGCCTGATGAAGTTTCTGTTTGTCCCTGCACCGTTCTTCTGGCTTAACATGATGACTGGCCTCTTTGGGAAAAGATATTGAGCTCTTACTACACAACAGGCCCTGTGCATTCACAGTTGTGATTCTGCTTCATCCTCACAACATCCTTGGAGTCACGGACACCGCAGTGCTAGCATGGTGCCAAAGTAACTGCTGTGACCACTCGCTACCCTGTGGGTGTCTCCTCTAGTCATGCTTCCTATTATTTCATCAAAATCTCTTATTTGACACTTCATTCCTTTTTGTATTTTTCTCCAAGTGATTGAGGGTACCAAAAATATCAACACACCTAAGGAGTGAAGGAATCACCGTGTTATAAAAATATTTCAAGTATTTTAACTCTCAACCACTCTTCTGTCTTAGTAGACAGAACTACAAAGCACACAAAATTAGTTTCTGGTTATCATTTATGTCCTTTTCAGAGAACCCTTTATCCCTTAACCAAAGTTTCAAACATCTGGTTAGGCAGAGATTGCTTTCTTGGCTTTCTTCTACATCTTTCCTGTTTTCCCTACATTCAGTTGAAACATCTGTCCTTTCATTTTCCTTGTTTGCGTGGTCTCTCTCGTGCTCTCTCCTCCTCCCCCCTCTACCTCTCCCATCTCTATTTTTCGTTCTGAGTCTGCTTCATTCTCTTCTTTCTACACTGGCTTACATAGAATTCCTTCTCTCTCCAAAATTCTTGCTAGCTTTTTTTAGCCCAACATGTTTTTTCATATTAAACTCTGCATTTCAATTTCAGATGTTTCCATGTTTCAATTTCAGAATCGGAATTTATCTTACAATTAAATGACCCCACAAGGGGAGACAGAGTACAGAGTATCTTCTGGGGCTCTGCAGGAGGACGTGTCACTTTCAATCAAGGTTTGGTTTGGGGAGGCGGGGCAGAAATCACTGTATTAAGGCTTTATATAGTTGAATGTACAAATTTCAGAAATCTTTGGTACAAACAAATGGGAACATCAAAACGGTATTGGATAATGAAGGAAAAAAAAAACCCAGAAATGTTTGGAAGAACATAACTGAGACAATGGTAAAGAGACAGCACTTTAGGAACTGAAACAAAGGATTACGTATCCCAGTTCTTATCCATTTTCTCTGAAGGACCCATAAACCCCCAAGTGTAACTGGTCTGAGGCTTGCAGAAGTAGACAACTGGGAACCCTCAGCTGAAATGAGCAGAGCTCGCAGAGAGAAACTTTTTTTTTTTTTTGGTGGTATGCGGGCCTCCCTCTGCTGTGGTCTCTCCCGTTGCGGAGCACAGGCTCCAGACGCGCAGGCTCAGCGGCCATGGCTCACGGGCCCAGCCGCTCCGCGGCACGTGGGATCCTCCCAGACCGGGGCGCGAACCCGGTTCCCCTGAATTGGCAGGCGGACGCGCAACCACTGCGCCACCAGGGAAGCCCGAGAGAAACTTCTTGATAAGAGCTCTCTTGAATGTCCTCTTCAACAGTCTCAATTTAGTCATAGCAGAAGCTTTTATAAAATTCTCAAATTGCAATAGAAATATAGAAATACTTGTCTCTTATTAAGGACAGTTAGTAGCCTATTTCTTTAAAATTTGAGAGTTGAAAGAGATAAACCCAAAAGCCAAGCCAAGAAAATTATCATTCTTCGTACAAATTTTGATACAATCCATTCAGAGAAAAGAATATTTAATTTGCCCATTATTTATTATTAATCAGAGATCACATTAAAATTGTAGAAGCCAGTATATTGTATTTTCAGTTGATGGAATAAGGAGGGTCTTATCTATCTTTCCTTTCTGCTCATTGGAAAGCTTTACTGAAATAAATTCGCTGAAATTTTAAGAAAAGTTGTATAACTGGTGATTTTAATTTTTGGTAACTTCCTCCAGGGGTAGGGTGATTTTAGAGACACAGTACCGTCAAGATATAATAGATTATGCTATAATAATAATCCCCAAATCTCAGTAGCTTCTAAAACAATGATTTATCATTCATTCTACATGTCCATCCTGGATCAGCTGGGGGCTCTGCTCTAAGGATGATTAAACAATCACTATTTTGAACATCTCACGATTTCATGTTTCTGTACAACGTGCTGACTAGAGAGCTGTTGTTGAGATCATGGTGTCCTCAGTGACAATTCACTGAAGAATGCTATTTTCACAATTCTATGACAACACAATGTGTATAATGATTATATGAAAATAAGAAAATGTATATATGTTTGCTAAGGCACAGAACACCTATGTAAGTATACAGTCGACTCTTGGACAATGGGTTTGAATTGATGGCTCCATTTATGTGCAGTTTTGTTTTGTTTTTTCATAGTAAATACTACAGTACTACATGATCCACGGTTGATTGAATCCACGGATGCAGAAGCACAGATACGGAGGGACTGACTGACCACGCAGGGTATGTAGGACTGACTATGAGTTATAGGGGGATTCCCAACTGTGTGAAGGGTCAGTGCCCCTGATCTCCCTCATTGTTCAAGGGTCAACAGTATGTATAAGAAACTGGTAGGAGTGGTTGACTATGGGGGAGAACTAGATAGCTCACAATGGTGTTGGATATAGAATTAACTTTTAGCTTATTTACATCTGTATGTGGTGACTGTTGTACTATGTGGATGAATTTTCTACTAAAAATAAATAGTCACTAAAATATTTTTCTTTAAATGCCTCTTATCACGGCTAGAGTACAAGAATACTGAACATGGAATATGGTAAAGTTGGTTAGTTCATGCAGGAATAAAGCTCATGCCATTGGTCTTACTGTCATTCTGAGTCAACCCCTGAAACCACAAATCCCAGATAATACAGATTATGATTTCCAACATATGATGAGGTTTCACCACAAAGATCCCTCACTCCACTCCAAAGAGCGCATGCACACACACACACACACAAGGGAAAGAGACAGAAATAGAATTTCACAGCATCTCAGCTCATGGAGAAACTCTGGAGGTCACCTGGTTTAATTCTCTATCCAAGTAACTTATATAACAGTGTACATCAACTATATTTCAATTAAAAAAAAACTGTATTCTATGTTGCCTTAGCATCCAGCTGGGATATATAAGAAGGCAGCCATATGGATAAAATTAGCTCATGCTTCAGCGAGAGCAGCTCTTTTTTATATAAAGAGTTTTCCCCATAAGTTTTGCTCTGAAGAAATGATTCTAAACAATTTTCGAAAGCCACTGATGTGAGAGTCTCCCCTATAACATGCTGATAAGAACAATCCAACTTCTGCAGGAGGACCTTAAACACTAAGAATTAACCACCTCATTACGTGCTTGTAAAGCTTCAACTTCTGGAATGTTTGTCTTACACTAAGTCAAAATCTGCCTTCCTATAACTTTGATCAATTGGTTCACATTCTTGCTTTGGGCTATTTAATTGCTGGTAGAGATTTTAGTTGCTTCCCTGAAGGCAGAAGACTTAATGTTTTGTAACTACTATTGATCTTTGGCCAGCTTTGGCCTGTAGCTGGGCAGTGAGATAATTTCTCTTTGAGGTTCTCTGATACTATTTTTGAGCTCCATTTTCTGTTTTAGTTCTTGAAGCTTTCATTTCTTTATGTGAAGAAGTTTGAACACATGATCTTTTTTTTTTTTTTTTGACTCTGAGCTACACATTTTTACATAGATACCAATTAGCTGTTAATTATTAAACGTGTGGGTAAGAGAGGGCACAGATACACATTTATAGCTCAAATGAAAGCTTGGGGTAATTTAGATTAAATATTATGAAAATTTTTATAACAGTAATATTAGAAAATTAAGTAATGGAACAAGCTGCCAAGAAAGGTTGCAATAATGACTGTCACTAGAGGTATTCAAGGCAGAAATAGCCACCTGCTGGGAAATAATGGTTTAGAGCTAATTACATCTTCTGGTTATCTGTGGATATTTATCCAGACTACCTACCCTCTTCAGGTTAGTTGAAATTTTAGTGATTTTAAAAGGTGCAATTTAAGCATATTTATATAAACACATGCCTGAACCACCCCATCAATACTACTTTTTAAAAATTGCTATAAAATGTTTAGAAGTTTTAGTTCTCTACTAAATCCTCAGGAAATAATCTAGAAAAAAAATGGGAGCACAAAAATGTTCACTGTAGATTTATTTATGGGAGTACATAACTTATAAACAATCTAAATGTCAAAACATACTAAAATGGTTAATAACTTATAGTACATGCATGCACGGAAATACTGGGTAACCAATTAAGCTGTATTCATAGTTCGTAATAACATACAAAATCTTACTATTATAATATTAAGTGGAAAACCAAGGCCTTAGTTGCATCCAAAATATGATTTCAACTATGGGGAAAACTGAATAGAAAAAAAATGGTATAGTATTGCCAACAAAGTGGAGGAATATTTTAATATAGACCACCTCCTCTGCTACACTTAGGAAGGAGGGAGAAAAATATATGCCAAAGATAGGTAATTTAATCAAGATTAAAATTTAATGAAAAATAAAAAAAGGAAAATTCCCAGATGCTAAAATAAAGAGGGAACTCAAAGCCAGTGTAATCAGCTCTAGCTGATGCTAATAAACCCAGAAGAGTACCCCTGTGTAGCTCCTGCAATAGGAAGCTAAGGCTTTAATGCTTGTGAAAGTATGGTAGGCACATGTACACTGCTGCAGGTCTATTCAGACCATGAAGATGAAACTTGGATGCTTCATAAAGCTAGGACTCTAAAAAGCTAGGACTCTAAAAATCCCCAATATGACGAGGATTAAAGAGCTGTATACAGTCCCATAGAAACAGGAAAGAAACTTGGTGACTGCTCTGGGCTCTGGGTGGGTAGAGGAAGGTGAAGGGTATTTCCCTCAAACCTTTGTCACGCTCATATGTGGAATACAAATGTATATAACCTGGAAAGTGTGGTCTAAAACCAAAGATACACTGTGGTTTATCTTTTGTCCCCAGCAGAAGGGAACAACACAAAGCCACGTAGGTAGTCATCGTGCTTATGGTACACAGGACTTGTAGAGAGAAGATAACCCCAGCTGAAGCTGAGTCTACAATAAAAGGTTGCAAACAAAACACAAAACAAACAAATCCATAAAGGAGAGTCCTCAAATACAAGAAACTGAAGTAACACTCAAAGTACAAGAAATAACAAGACAGTAAAAGTAGTATATTTAAAGTTACTAAAAGGATTAAAAGAAATCTAAAAGCCATAATGAAACAAAACAATACTCTTAAAAAAATAATGAGCAGATTTGGAAAGGTACAAATAGAAATTTTAGAAGATTTATAAAAGGGTTAAACAAGGGATATAATTAGTGGGCTTTGGGGCAAATTTAAGGAAATCACCTAGAATGCAGCCTAGAAAGACAAGATGGAAAATATATACTGAAGTTGTTAACAGGCATGGAGTATTAAATTAGAAGGCTCAAAATAATCTAAATGGCATCTCCAAAAAGAGAAAACAGAAAATTTGGATGAGAAAACATGTTAAATACACTTAATATATTAAGAAATAATGAAATTAACCAAAAATATAAACTTTGAATTGAATTTCCCAGAATAACTGATAGAAAAAAATCATTCCGGGTCATATATATCATATTTTGCATTCAGAATATCACAGAAGACAAACATCTCAATACTGTCAATGAGAAAAGACAAATTACCTACAATTGAAGGACAACTGGAGACAAAAGATATCTCAAATCAAACTCAGAAGCCATGAGACAGGAGGTTCATATCTTCAAAGAACTAAGAGGAAAGAAACACAAACCTAAAAGCCTATAACTAGATAAACTATCATTCAAGAGTAAGGGCAAAATAAAACCATTTTCAGGAAAAAGATGACTGAATAAACCTATTAATCACTGATAATCACTATAACATATACAATAGAAAGAGAAAATTAAACCTTTAAGGAAGATGTGGGATGAAAGAAGTAACAGGTACACAGAACCTGATAAATCTGTGGATAAATCTATACTTGCCTTGAATATAAATATCAAGATACCCACCTTAGGCATAATAACAAAGATAGAAAATAACGGCTGGAAAATGATGAACAAGAATTTAAGGCAAAAGTCATATTAGGGGAAAAATAAAATGTTTCATAATCATTAAAGGAACAATTCACCATGAAGATATCATAATACTAAACTAAGAGGGACACAAAAAACATACCATCAAAAATCAACAAAACAGCTGCTTCCTTTTCCCTAAATGATTGCCTTTTGGACTCTGTACCTTCCAAATGTTGAGTGAATTTTAAATGTCTTTTAATGTTCAGGTTTTTTTTTTTCCCCACCCCAGCAATCAACATTAAGATTACACCGCACATGCTCCCCCGTTTTAAGTTTCATTTTTCCTGACCTTAGCACTAGACTCCAAGAACTGAATTTAGCTTTCTGATTCACGTCTAAAAAAAATAAGCCAAAAGAATTTTTACTAATTTGTGGCCATCAGTCATTTAACTGTGCCTCTCTAGTATTCAGAGATGTGTTGTTCCATGATAGAAGGGCAGTTTGAGTTTTAAAAAAAGAGCTGAGTTTCATATGCAAAATAATATTATAATACTATTTTCAAAAAAAGGTTCTGTGTAGATAAGTTTGTATATATTTCATCATAGCCTTAAGAGTATTATACTAGAACGAAGAGAAAATATAATTTTTAATGCTGTTAATGTTTTAATCATTTTGACCAAAAATATTTGAAAACAATACAAATGCATGCATACACAAAGTAGGTCGATCAAACATTGTCACCTTATTTTTATATTGTGAAGAATAAATATTTGGTACTTCCATTTAACATTTCTATCAGTTGCAGCTATAAGCCCAAGGAGGTATTAAATGAATCTCAGTCCCCACCAGGAATGATATTGCATGATTAAACTTGGGGATTTCCTCACTTCCCTTCTACCATCGTCAACACTGAATCTCTGAATTTGAGCTACATTCAGCATCATCATTTAATGTTTATTTATGTTACCGTCATTTAATTTTTTAAGTTATGCTTTTTAAATTGTTGGTTTTATTATTTTTCAAAGTAAAATTTCACAACTATTTTGTAAAGTCCTTGAACATAAGTACAACTCTTCTCAATTATCTTATTTATTGCTGGATGACAGTTATTACTCAATAAATATATTTGACTGAAAAAAATCAACAATGGCAATCAATATAACATCATTGTAGCATGCTAAAATCATCTGTTTTCATCTGTAACATAATTACCATCCATTGCTTACTTGATCTTTAAGTATTATCATCTGGTATCACATTTTCATAGAATTTGTCTTATTAACTGCTTGTTACAAATGATCCTCCAGTACCATGAAATATAGGGAAATGGAGAGTTAAAGGGGAAAAAAAAAATGTGTTTATGTAGGAGTTTTGGTCCAGTCATTAAGATTGGATCATACATGTATGAGATCAGAATAATTTTTATTCCCAGAAAAAATATTAATGACATTAAAAGCATAGCAGTTGATCTTGAGGCAATAAAATTCATAAGATTATGTTTTCAAAAAATATATATAACATCATTGTAGAACTAGTAATATTACAGGAAATCCTTTCTGAGAGGCTCAGGCTCTCCTACTTGGTTCTCGGTTTCACATATAAAACTATAGATATTAAGAAATGTGTTATGTATTAAGTAGGAAGATGTAATTGTAAAATGAGCACTGTTATAGGTAAAGGTGAAGACTATTTTCTTTGGCATGCTTTATTAAGTACAGAAAGAATGGAGTTAATGTATGATTCACAAACGAGGTTTCAGGAGGAACCAGTGATAATGGCAACTTAACTACGAATCAAACTAAGGGCAACACAAGATATAGTTCTAATTTTGGCATATCTGTACCCTCTCAGTCATAGATTAGTGAATAGCTGTCCCTGCACAGGAGATGTGCCTACCTAAGTCTCTTTTTTGCTGATTTTCCCTGCCTCTGCTCTGTGGACTTCTCTCTCCTCTCTACTGGTTTGAGAATATCCAGGGAGCAAGATGGCTACTGAAATCTGCGTTCCCTTTCCAGTTCCATAGCCTGCTCTATCCCTAACCCAGGTGTTATTTGGTGAGATTTAATTTTGTGGGCGACCCTAACTGCTTATCTCCTCCCAATCTCCCACTTGATTAGACCAAGCCTCATGGGAGGAAGCAACAGCCTTCCCTTCTCATTGCAAAGGCACAATATTTATTCCATGTTATTCTCCTCCCTCCTGTAACTACTGAACTTCTGCATCACGTCTAAAATTGTATGAAATCTGCTACTCAGAATACACAATATCTTCGTTTTGGCCTTGTATATGGACCCATTTTGTGAATGTCACTTATGTCTTGATGAGAATGAATCTAAAGGTCAGTTAGAGGATTTTAGATTCATCCATAGGATCAGGTCTGTTATACTGACACTCAAAAAATCTATACTATTACTCATTTTGTTATCTGCTACTTCTATTAGTTTCTAGGAGATAGCTGTTCTCAGTAAGAGTATGAGTTGGTTGATAGGATCAAATTTTTATAAAATGTTAAGCTTGATTTAATACACATGTACAGAAACTTACACATCATTGAAAGCAGTTTCATTCTTAAGCATACAAAAATCATTCCTAAAAAAATGAGTATGAACTATGCAACAAAGGGAGTCTTAACAATACTAAAAACTGTCTTACAGGTTATTTGATGATGTTATAAATTAGAAATTAACAAAAAGAATTGGAGGGTTAACAAAAAACTTAGAAATTAAAGAATACTTTCAAGTAGTTAATGTGTTACAGAATTCACAATTGAAATCATGACCTATTTAAAATAATGAAAACTCCATGCATCTGGTAATTAAGTATGTACTTATAGCAAAATTTGCTGGCTTAGAAACATACATACAGTAATAGTCTAATCACCAAGTGGCTTTAGGCTAACATCTATATATATATATATATATATAAATATATAATATATATGGTAAAACATAAGTCTCTACCTCACAATAAAGGAATAAGTTCAAAATATATTAATCAGTGTGAAAAGAAAAAGTACAACTTTTAAATTCTTGGAAGAAAATATTGGAGAAAATCTTTAAACAATGGGACAGAGCTGGATTTCTTTAAGACATAAAAAATGCAAATCATAAATTAAAATATTTATAAATTTGATATTATTTTTCATGTATGAAAAAGACACTATATGTCAAGCTTAAAAAATCAATAGAAGGGCTTCCCTGGTGGCGCAGTGGTTGAGAGTCCGCCTGCTGATGCAGGGGACATGGGCTCGT
>NC_041222.1:67410737-67415737 GCF_002837175.3 Physeter macrocephalus
GGAAGATCCCACATGCCGCGGAGCGGCTGGGCCCGTGAACCATGGCTGCTGAGCCTGCGCGTCCGGAGGCTGTGCTCCGCAACGGGAGAGGCCACAACAGTGAAAAGCCCGCGTACCGCAAAAAAAAAAAAAAAATCTATAGAAGACTGGGAGATATTTTCAAGGCATAAAATTGTCAAAATTAATTGATTTATATGTACATTGAAATCAATATAGAAATCAAAGACTACTGTAGAAGAAAACTGCAAGAATACGGATGGACAGGCAATAAGAGGAAATAAAAATGGTCATTATATTTATGAAGAGACACTTGACCTCACTAGTAGTCTGAGACACAAAAATTACAATAACAATAAGGTAACATATCACTGCAGATAGCCATAAGGAAATAAATAAAATCTGAAAATACCACCTTCTGACAAGGATGTAGAGAATGAACCACAGCTTCCACAGCCAGAAGAATTATGTATTTTTATAACCACTACTGAGAACAATTTGGTATTATTAAATTTAGGCAGTGTGTGCATGTTTGCACAGCAATGTGCATTAAAACATTTTTTATAATATATAAAAAAAGTAAAAGAAACAACCTAAGTACTCATTAGTAGGGGAATGGCTGAGTAGTATTTATACAGCATAATAGTTTAAAACAGTTCAAATGAATAAACTGTATTACCTGATTGAACAGATGAATATGGGAAACAATGTTGAGTGAAAAAAAGATGCAGAAACATGTATAATATATTTATGTAAAATGTAAATACATGCAAATCAGAACTCTATATTGTTTGGTCATAGATACATGTGTCTGTGGTAAAATTATACACACAAACCTCAAGACAGTGGCTACATCCCCGAGGACAGTGATGGCAATAAGAGGGGTGTAGTTTGTTTCAATAATAGAGTTGAAATTTTGAAATTAAAAATAATACCTGAAACAGTTATGGCAAACTGTTCATGTTTGGTAAATCCGAGTTGTGAATACATAGTGTTTTTGGTGTTATTATGTGTAGTGTTTTGCAAGTTAGAAATAATCCACAGTTTTAAGAAAGATGTCCTTGGGTAAAAGGATGTACACCAAAATGTTATTAGTGGTTGTTCCCAGGTGAAGGAATTGCAGACTTTTGTTGTATACTTCTTTCTACATCTAACTTTTTCTAATTTTTCTTCAATAAGAATATTTCACTTTTATTATTAGAATAAAATTCATCTTTTTTTTTTTAAAAGCATATCTAGGGCTGTCCTCCGAAGATTTCTTCTGAAACGAAGCTGCTGCCACACTGAAGGTGATATGGCTAGAGAAGGTATCATTTCTTTGAAGAGTTAACAGAAGTTTATTTTGGATTCCTTTCAATCCCATTTAAAAAGCTGCCTTTGTTAACTGAGGACATGGATGCTAAGATTTATTATCATCAGAATCAGTGGGGCAGAGTGATTTATTCTTGGCACTGAAATTTAGGTTCCTGAGGAGTAAAACTTCATCCCAAAATGCAAATGATAAAACTGAGTGCACTATGATTTTCTCTATATTTCTAAGGATTACTTGGACTATATAGTTTAGGCAGTTTGCTTTGCTAAAATAAGATCAATGTCTCCTGCCTGGTTTTGACTGATACTTGTTTGCCTGGAGTTACAGGGAGTACTTTCATAACTGTTCCTGATGATACTAGGCTCTTAAATGGACATATTCTGATTTTTTTAAATGGTAGGATTTTTATACTGAGTAAAACACCAAACTTAACAGGTCGAAGGAGAAAATGGATTTCTGATCAGGAGAAAGCATAGCTGTGCATCCATATCTTCTCTAGCACCCAGTCATGCTTATTTGACACAATTTACACCTAAATTAGTTATATTTTAAGACTTTTTGGCAATAGTTATATCCAAAAATTACATTTACTGCACAGGCATTCAATATACCACTGGATGATTATTGATTTTTTTCAAGGTCTTTCAAAACCTAGATGTTTTTAAGAGGAAGTGTCACACTCAGCATCTCTTTCCCTAAGAATATATGATTTTATCATGTGCAGTGGGCTTAGGCAGCAAGCAAACCCTTTAGGCTGATGGCATATTCTCAAGATTCCTTGAGGTTAATTAAAAATGGACACTGTAACATTATGCAAAGAAGTCTAAGCTTCCCTTCCAGGAATGGAGAAATAAACAACAAATTTTCCCAGCCTTGTCAAGTGCTTTACAGAAATCATAAAAGGATATGGTGAGACCAACTGTTTCTAAAGAAAATAAATAATGCTACGAAACTTTTGCTTTTCTAAAAATCCTTAGGTTTTGATCTTTCAAGGTATCACTTCATTTATAACATACACACACACAGCCTGAATTAGATATTCTACTGACATGTTTTGGAAGGAGGGAAGATTAAGCTAGGTGTTTTGATATTCAAACCGACTGTTCCATGGTTTCTAATCATTGCAAACCTGATGTTTTAAATCATTAAGCCATTCCCTCTAGCTTACCATGGGAATATATTTCCATATAGTTTGCTGTGATATATTGAGAGAGATAAGAATTAGAATTCATTTGCCATTTAATTTTTCTCCCAAAGTGACTTAAAAAGGTCATCTAATGCCCACAATTCTTCTATTTCCAGAATATTTTTATTTCATCTATCAGAAACACTTGTGTCAAGGTAATTTATTTGACTAGACTTTTAGGATTTCAGCATCATGGTTATATTTATTTGAATAAATCCAGAGTTCCACCTGATTCTAACCAGCAAAGTATGAGAAAACAGAAAATGGTAATATTTAACAACTTTAATTTATCATGAAGTAAGTTCCTGCATTTTTCCTTACACTGAAGAGAGCTCAAAATATCACAGGTGTCCATTTTTAATTTTAATACTAACTTGCTCTTAAAAACTTATCCCAAGTTATTGAGGTATCTCTGACCTAAAACAAATTTTCTTACATGAAGGTTTGGTTTGGTTTCATTTATTGAGTTTTCTGATAATATTATATAATTTCCTCTCCTCCCTCCTGTCAATTCCCAACTCCTCAACCTCTGAGATTCTGGAACAATCAAACTGAAAAAAAAGAAGTAAAAACCTACAGGAAAGCTGAGGATCAGGAACTTCAGAAGATCAATGTGGAGAAGTTTCTAAAACAAGTAGGACAGGAAGCAGGAGTCCTGAGACAGAAACCCCATCAGATTTGACATCCAAGTATGCTTTCTGAGGCTCAGAGAACTTGTAACTGGATGGATTCCAGAGCAAAGGGTGAAAGGAACATCATGCTATATTTCCTTCATGTCCCCAGAATTTACCAATTATCTGATACAGAACAGGTTCTCAATAAATATTTGTTGAAACAGGAAAAAAATAAGTAAATAAATAAAAATTAAAGTAGCAAACTACACATAACTGAAAAGTCTCTCTAAATCCTAAAACCATCTCAATCCCTCTCCTTTCCTTTTATCAGAGATCTCCTGGTTCAAGTTCTAAGGAGTGGCTCAGTAATGGCTGACAGAATAAAACATTGCACCCAGCATCCAACCAAAGATTCTAAGCTCTTAGTATATAAAAGTACTCCCAGACAAACCTGGTAAATGCTGATTCTCAGGCCACCCAAAGACTCTGATTCAGTTGTTTAGGATAGGAAATTAAAATCTACATTTTTAAATACCTCAAAGTGATCTGGAGATTCAGACAGACTTGGAATCTCATTGGGAAAAACAATAAAATGGACCTTTGATAAATGCTGATGGAATGAATAAAACTTGATGAAGGCTGGCCCTGTCGAGGTTCCACCGCTTTGGTTTATGGGGATAGGCAAATGTTATCTAATGGAAGATAAAATAACAGCAACTATTTATTAAGTGCTTACTAGTACCATTCACAGTTGCTTGCCCTGGCAAATAATCTGTACAAGCCACAAATGACCAACCATTATTTAAAAACCCCCTCCCCTTGAGGCCAGAAGTAGCTTTGACCTTGGCTCTGCTAAGTACCTGCTCAGGAGGAAGGACTAAAGAGTATGTGAGAGCATGGCATCGGGTCCCTGGAGAGATGCTGAGTCTTGTTTCCATCTCATCTCTACATTTAGTAAAATAGAAAAATGAAACCAAAAAATTTTTTTAAATCATCCATTTTCCTTAAAACACAGCATAATTTTTACCATAAAAGAAAACTTGGAAAATGAAACAATTTCATTTACTCTTAGTTTAACTGTCCTGGGTACCCAAAATAATGGAGGGCATTGCCCGGGTCTCACTGTGCTCTTCCTCCGCTCATTAAGGCCCTTAATCCTCATCCTTAGGAAGAATTTTCAGATGGAAAACACTGATAGGTAATTCCATCACATCAACTGTAGTCTAAAAAGAAATAGAATCTGGATTCTCATCCTACTGTTTTAAGCCAGCCAATTTATATGAGTCCCCCAGGTATGTATTACATGGATATTTCCACAGGTAAAGAAGGCATGTGTCACCTCTCAATGTGCAGGCAATTGCACATGAAACACCTCTGGGGCTTGTTGCTGAAAAGTCACACCTCTGATCCACAAATCGTCTCAATTTAACCATTTTTCAACATGTTAATACATTTCCCTATTTTAAATTCCTGCTTAGTGGAAAGTTTCGCCATTGAGCATCTGATTTAATTTTGTCTGCTTGGATGCCCTTTAGGTAAAGGACACCATTCAATATCAGAATTAGAAGCATTCTATTCATTTCTCCCCGTGCAGCCAGGGAAAGAGAAAGAAGAGTGCAAAGAGGCAGAGACTCAAACAACTCTCGATGCAGCAATTCTCCAGCCTCTGAGCAATGAGGTTTCATACGCTGCTGGAGGACCCATTCATCTTAATCCATCTGGAAAGAGAGCTACGCGCAATATTTCACAATCTAAGTACTTTCTGACAAATCTATTAATTATGCACTCAAACAAATTATTTGCTGCCTGTGGAGAATTGCTACTGGATTTTCTCTTGTGCCAGAATCCATGTTCTCTTTTCTGCTTTTAACTCATTGCTGTCATTGACACA
>NC_041222.1:67420737-67470822 GCF_002837175.3 Physeter macrocephalus
GGGCGAGCGCTTTCTGCTTGCTCACAGGCTCCTCACACACTCTGGAGCTGAGGCTGGGCCACCGAGAGCTCGGGCTTCCTATCACCGCGCACCACAACCCCTTCCGGCTTTGATTCATTACACACGTCGCTTCTATCTTAGCCACCGGAACATGATATATATGGTAATTTATTTCACTGCTTTGTACTTGCTGCCGCCCCTCAACGTCCCGTATCATTTAGGCTGAGTTCTGCATCGGCAGCAGTGAACACGAAGACCCACCCCTCAGTCGGAGAGAAAAGAACTCTCCCCTGGCCTTCCTTACACAGGGAGTCAGCCCAACCACAGTCCAGACAGGACTGACTAGCCTCAAGGCCTCTGCCAACATCTGTCTTCCTGAGAATGCTGAGTTCTACAAATCAGAGATGGAGAAAATGCGCAAGCTGTGTAACTGAAATCGAACAGCCGCAGGAATTGCTCTGGAAGCACACAAAAAAGCTCTTCTACAAAGATACTCGGTTATTGAAATTAAGCACTGTAGAGTGTCCAGAGATAAGTTTAGAAATTTCCTGAACCATGAACCAGAATTTGTGATTCTGAAATAATTTGTTTGAATCATCCACTTCATTAAAGTGTTTTTCAATTTATTACTGTGACATGCAAAAATAAAAACATGGGCAAATACAACCCTTAAAGATGAATGGAAGTCTGTGTAAGGGGAAGGAGATGAAGAGATGGCTTTGCCAACAAAAGGGATGAAATACAGAATCTGCTTTTACCTGGTGGCCTCCAGAGCTGAATGTATGACAGGCTCTTTATTCCTGCAAATCTGACTTCAGACAGAGCTTTCCAGGGACTAATTTGTGGGACAGACATGCCTCCGCTTACCGTATTTACTAGATACAGCAATTTGGTAGGAAAACCTGGAAAGCTACAGGGTCAGGGAGAGAGCAATGCACAGACCTCACAGTCTTCTTCCCATGTCTCCCGGCAAAGTGGTCTGTCCCACTGCAGGGGGACCCACAGTTCTCAATGGGGCGAGAAAACAGGTTAGGAGACACTGAGTATCTTTGTTCATAAGGTGGGAGAGTTGTGACAGTTTTGTGCAAATTTTTTACTTCTAGACAATTTTTGTTTCCAAGGAGAGGGCAAAGAAGGGTAGCAGGAAGAAAGGGAATAAAAGATGATCACTAAACAAGAATTTTTAAGCAAGATATTAACATTCAATGTTGTTGTTCATATGTCTACGAACTAAGGCTCTCCATCTCCTCAAATTTGAAAGAGATCTCCTTCACATAAAGAAGAAACAAGTGTGTGTGGGTGTGTGTATCCACACACACACACGGGGGTGGGAGGTATTAAACCGACTTATTCTGGATGTGGACTAGGTGCTTGAGCCATCCTTACTAGGGATTAAGTTGCAGGTTGGTCATAGTTAGTTTTTTAGTTATATATGCTAAAGAGTTTATTACTATTATTTTGGAACGGCATATAAATGACCACCCAGTCGTAAATGCTTTCTAAGATGCTTTTATGTTCTCATTTCCCTAAATGAGTCTCCAGTTTGCAAACGGACAGCAGCTCCTGTTACTTGTTAGCGTAAAACGATATCCTTCTTTTTGGCTTCCATGCCCTCTAGTAACAAATCCCAATTAGCCTATCTGTCCTTGTCTCTCCTCACTCCTGGAACTGTGACTTAGCCAGGCTGATGCACATTCTATGTTCCACGTATGTTTAACTCTTTCCAGAAGTTATGCCTTTGTTTATGACATTCCACACATTGGGAACAGCCTCCTCAATTACAATTCTTTGTTTCATTATCATAGTTCATGATTCACAAATTAACTTTGCCCTAATTTCCCTGAGCCTAAGCTCACATTGACCTTTTAAGTTTTCACCACAATTATTTTCCTGTCCATATGCTGCCTTTAGATATCTTATAGCTAGCTATCCATACGCTTATTGCTTTTATGCTCACAAATAGTTTATGAGCATTTCAAAGGCAACAATCAATTTGTCCACATCTTTGTGACTCTAAAGCCACTGAACTATGGGGGGTATTTCAGACATACTCAGAAAGCTTTGTTGAATAATTAAGTGGACCTCTTTGTGGCAACAGGCTGCACTCAAAGCACAAGATAGGGAGAAAAGGGAATGGAGTTAATAAAAAGTAAGCAAAAAACATTGTCCCACTCCCTGAGGGACTCACTCTTACCTCTGGAGACACTCAAACCCACATGAAAAATAACAAGAGTACATATCTGATACAAATTCACATTTTTACCTCGGGGAAATATAAGCTACCTCTGTGCAGTCCTTTGACCCAGTGTATACAGGCACTCTGCATCTATGGGGGAAACGTGAAGATCCAGGAACTAATGGAATCAGAGCCAGGGAAGTCCCAGCAGGCTTTGCTGGGGTGAATCAGGGTCCCCTGCTTTAGGAGAAGCCCCTACACCGGACACAGCAGAAGACAACTGAGGGGGCAACCAGAAGTATGATACTGTTGACTATCACCCAGCAGTTCTTCTTTCACTCCAGCTCAAGAAGATTCCTTCTTTAAATTTTTATTTTTCCCAGCTGCACTGAAGTATAATCAGTATGACCCCAAAATGCATATAATTAATGTATATAATTTGGTGTGTCTGGACATATGTGTACACTCAAGTTACCATCACCACAATCAAGGTAATAAATACATCACCTCCAAAAGTTTCCTTGTGCCCCTCTGTTGGTTTTTTGTTTTCTATGTGTGTGTGTGTAGAGCGCTTAACCTGAGATTTACCCTCTGAATAACTTTTTAAGGGCACAACACCTTACTGTTAGCTATAGGCACTATAATGTGCAGGACATCTCTGGAACGACTCATCATGTGTAACCATAAGTTTATTCCAGGAAGACTCACTTTCAGAGAGCATCTACCACACTGCTGTGAATTGCCCTCCAGAGGCAGGTGGAGAGTAATGCTGTGCTGTCCTGCAGCACAGGAATGTTGCAGGATAGCCAGTAACCCTTTCCTTCTGGATGCTCTTTCCTTCTAGATACTCTCATCAGCTTGAAAATGCAGAAAAAAGTGGGTGGAGGTTCACTCTGCATTTTTTTTTTCTAACTTGCTTAGAAAGTGCCCAGGCCTGCTTTATTTTTCATCACCATATTTATCACCACCTGCCATAGTATCCATTTATTTGCTATTTATTATCTTATTTCTCCCATGAGAATACCTATTCAGTCTTTTTTTTTTTTTTTTTGCAGCTTCTAGAATGGAGCTGGACACTTGGCAAAAGAGCGTCAATAACTGTTGAATACATGTAGTATTTCTAGATAAATGAATCAAATAATTTACTAGTTGTTCAAGATGTATTTCAAATACCTTTACATTTCACTTTGCAGAATATGGTGTCCGCCAAATGGATGAAGCCTCAACTTCATCTGATGCTCAAAGGAAAAATCATAGTTCCTTCTCAAGGTAGTTTGGATGATTAAATAACATAGCATGGTGTCTGCAACTGAAAAGTTGTTTAGTAAATTTTGTTTATCTTTACCAGGAGTAGTTGAATTCTCCCCTATCACACACACACACACTTTAATGGTAAAATACCTCCTTATTTATCTGCAGTGATGAACAAATACCTTGTCTTAGGCACGAGTGTCTTTAAAGTATAGAAACATAACTCGATATGTACTGAAAGCGTGCTTAATAAATGAATCCTGCAACAGACATTCTCTAATAGGACTAGTGACACCTTTTATAGTTAATACAATGCCTATATCCTGAAATGTGCTAACATGAATTGCAAATGTGCTAAATTTATTAATATCATAAATAAGCAGTCTTAAAATTAAACTACTGCTATTATCAATAACATTTCTGCTGCATTAGAAATAAGATCGTGAATGCCTTACTGCTTTCATTTTTTTAACTTGCTCTTATTCATAACAGTTACGAATAATAAATGACACCTACCTAGGATAAGCAAGACTTCAGAAAGACCCCAATTTTTGTTTGTTTTATTTCTGAAACTTGTTGCTGACTCATGTGTCTCATCTTCTCATCCCTTCCCTCCCTTAATTATTGAACTTCATCTGACAACTGCCCTTCCGGACCCATGTTCTTTTTTTGCGGATCACCGGCCAGAAAACAGTGTCTCGACAAGACACACATGAGATGTCATAGATGGTTTTGAATGTAATGAGAGGGATCAACATTTTCTTGCTTTTTGTCTGTATTTTAGAACTATTTTCTATCATGCGGGTGTGCAACTTATACTTTAATGGAACGCTAAACATATAATGGACAGAGCTAGAGGGAATATGATTCTATGAAGAGTAACTAAACCAAAGACATTTTATCCTACCTTTTCAACATTGATCACACTAGCCACATTCTCTTGTGGTCTTTATACTCTTACGCAATGTTCATCTGACAATATTTCATTTCTGCTTCCACTGAACCAACAACTCAGAGATTTTTTTTTTTTTTTACATTATGTCCTCTAGTCTTCTCAGATTTCCTAGGCCTGCATGTCTCCCTGGAGCACTCACTTCTGCTTTCACAGCCTCTTCAAACTCTCAAGTCACAGGAAAGGGCACAGATAGGACCAAAGCCTGATAGGACATAAGACCCGCCTGGTCTCAAACTCGGGACATTCTCTATCCCATTTCCAATTTGTCAAAACATGACTCAGGTGAAATGGCTCCTCTTCAGCTTCCTGATCCAAAGGTCCTAACACCCTCTTCAGTATTCCTCCATCACTTTGTTAATGCTGACATCATATTCATCAAATATTTAGAAATTTTTAATTTTATCAACTTTAAATAGCTACCCGAGTCCAGGGGTTACTGTAGAGTGAGGCCACATTGCAGAGATTTAGAATAACTCTCCTGGCTGCTTCCAGCACCACCTGAGAAACCCTGTACTTTTATTTTTCCAATGGCTTCAGTATCTTCTCTTCTAATCTCAGCTTTGTTACAGAATAGCTTTGTTTTAGTATTCTTTTTCTCCCATATAGACTCTATTTTCTCCAAGATGCTTTTTCTATTTTTGGTTTGTTTGTTTTGGTCTTTTTTGTATTAGAGATTTGGCTCTAATATGATCTTTAGCTCCCCCCTCAACATATAAGAGTGTGGAAATTAAAACTGAATGGAAGTATGTGCTTGTGGATAGGGCTTGTGGATGGTGGTCTTTATTGCACATGGAAGTGACTGAAATAGTGTTTGCTTGTTTATTTTTAAAGTTAGCGAACCCCCCATGTCAACTCATTCAGGTTGTGAGAGGCAATAGAAAACATTTCCTAAGATCTGGCTGGGCTGTGTATACCCAGCTATAGGTGTCCGAAGAGCTGACAGAGAAAAACAGTAGGAGAGGGGAGGTCTCAACCTTCAGCATATAATTTAGTGCCAACTGGGCCTGTTTTCAGTAGGGAACCCTGCTCTTCACTGCTGCTTGTGTTTTACAGTACAGAGATCTTCTGATAACCCTTGCCAGAGAATAAACCTCCTACATATTCTAGACGGAAGTAGAAGGGTCATTCCCTGTCTGCAGCATGTGATGGAGGAACTTTTGGTATTCTACATGATTCTCTTTTTTTTTTTTTTTGTGGTACACGGGCCTCTCGCTGTTGTGGCCTCTCCCGTTGCGGAGCACAGGCTCCGGACATGCAGGCTCAGCGGCCATGGCCCACGGGCCCAGCCGCTCCGCGGCATGTGGGATCCTCCCGGACCGGGGCACGAACCCGTGTCCCCTGCATCGGCAGGCCGACTCTCAACCACTGCGCCACCAGGGAAGCCCTCTACATGATTCTTAAACAAACTTTCAACCCTTTTTTTTTTTTGGCTGCACCATGTGGCACATGGAATCTTAGTTCCCTAACCAGGGATCAAACCCATGCCCCCTGCATCGGAAGTGTGGGGTCATAACCACTGAACCACCAGGGAAGTCCCTTTCAACCATTCCTTATGATTGAAGCCTTGCCTGAGCCCCTCAAGGGTCCCTTCATACAAACTGGGTAGGTTCTCAGACCTCCCTACTGTCGACGTATTAGTCTGCTCTCTGGGGACGTCTAAATTAGTTACCGCTCATCCTCCCGTATTCTGTTCATCTTCTTATGAGGTCGAGCTGAGGTAACTATGTGTTCAATCTATTACTTTTAACCAGAAATATGTCAATGTCTTTCATACTTAAATGTGAGGGGTTTTAGTGATGTGGACAAAGAACAAAGAACACTGCCTGCCATCGAGCCGTCAGCCACAGCAGCCCACATGGGCAGTTCACCTTGAAGGGATGGAGAAAAACAGGAGTCTAGACCTAGATCACTGAGATGCCTATCAAAGGAATAATTTCAATGAGCCCAGACTCTTGCATCTTCTCACACATAGAAAAACACTAAAATCATTTACTTGAGATGTCTATGTTTTGCGATTAGCAGTTTCTTTTAATGTTCTATTACGTGAGTTCTTTTCCCAGCAAAAATTCCTATATGTCCTGGCTCTTCCCTTAACTCTTTGGAACAGTGTCTCAGAGTTGAGAGGTTGTCTCCCAGGCTATCGTCCTCATTAAGGTCCCGAGAAAAACATAACTCACAACTTTTAGGTCGCGTGGTTTTTTAAATCAACAGTGGGATGGAGGAATCTTATCCACCCTTGTGTTTCTAGTGTATGGTGCACAGAATGTGGCAGCCACTCTAAAATATTCACAAAATGAACAGATAGATCAAGCATAGATGGGTGGATGGGTAAGTGGATAGACACATGAACGAAAACAACCTCTTTGCGGCTAAAAGAGATTGTGTGATCTCTATCACCTATGGAGGGGTGAGCTGTCTTTTGAAGTAGCCTCTCTTTGGAGTTGTCTTTCTAACTCATGAAGAGGCATATCTGCTTTCCAGTTCATCAGGTGTTTCCCTGGATTGATTTACAGGGCACTGATAGTGACTAGGCCCTGAGTGAGATCATTTGTCCCTTTTCTATGTTTTCTATCCCCATCAGGGCTACAGAGCAGCCCTTACAGCAGCCAGCTATCTCTCCTCCAGGCATCTTGTTATGAATGGCATTACAGAAAGTGAAGATCACTGCTCCTTCTCCTGGAGACTTGTGAATCAATGTTGCTACAGTAAGAGACAGGGCCTTGCAATGCAGATTTCATGGATTTTCTGTGAAGCATGTAAGGTAACAGTACACTTTTCAATGATTTCTGCTCTGCATAAGAGTCTGTGACTGCATCTAGCATACAATACCATAGCAGTGGAATTCATGAATATTTTACTTATACAGGGAAAAGGAGCCTGCCTAAATAGCTTTTTAGCTTTTATTTCGTAAGGTTTCAGATTTAGGGTTTTTTTGTTTGTTTTTATCCCCCTCCCCTCCCAGATTCTGTTGTTTTTTTTCTCTAAACCCTACATTAAACAGCTGCTTTGAAAGTTTCTCTTTCCCTTCAAGTGTTTTCACATTTACAGACTGTGCTCCTATGATCTAATAAAATTAAGCTATCAGGAGGAAATCATCATATCAGAAAGGGCTGGGGAAGCATTGTAAAGCACCAGACATCTCACTACAAGAGCATCTCTCGGGAGTTTGCTCTGGGAAAGCAGCACTGGGTGGAATTGCTGAGCTCCTTGGTCTGATAAGCTGATGCCTGCCTTCCTACACTTGTCTTTTTTACATAAGCATTTTCCTTTGAAGGCAGCCCACGGCAGCACTGAGATAGAAGCCGGCAGGCACAATGGTCAGATCTAAATATTCCAGGGAGGAGATAAAAATAAAATGTTGTACCTGAGTGAATGACCTTCTCACATTTAAAATCTAGAGCTGCTTTATGAAAGTGCTTTCGTTTCCCACGTTACTCCCCATCCCCATTTTCTTGTCTACTTGTAAATTTTAAGGGGCAGAATATGCTTCTGATTCTAACAGCTAGAACAGCAAAAGGACCGGGGTATTTCTTTTTTTGCATGAAGTGTCTCAGTCTAACTAAAAATGTGAAGGAGGTCAACTCTCAAGTGCAACTCAATGGGAATTTACACCTCCAATGACTACTTATCTAGCCAAGTATATTTTCTTCTACTTATATCCCTTGTGTTTTTGAGGCTTGGCTGACTGTTGTTCCTTAAGGAAGATGCATAGCAGACAAAAAGTGACTTCTCTTGACAACTGATTCTCAGACTTTAGTATGTGTCTGAATTACTTGGGAGGTTTTGTTTAAAATGCAGATCCGTGGGTCCTGTTCCATATTTCCCAAATCAGAATGTTTGCAGTATTGCAAGAAATACGTGAAATCTTATCTCCAAAATGCAACAAGGGGTGATATAAATATAAAATAAAATATAAAATATTTTAGTTTGCTGATTTAAAACATCACAGACTGGCAAAGTTAGACAAATCTAAGCCATGGGTAAAAGTCGTCCCTACCCCCCACTACCCTATATCCCTGCCCCTTTCTACCTAGTGTTTCTTTTGCTCCTTGTCTGCTTCCACAAGGTTTACATTTAATTTTAGCTTGAATATGCCTTTCATCTGGTATCCCTCATATGCAGCACAGGATTGAGAATGAAGTAGGCAGCCCACCAGTGTTAACTAAGTATCTGAATGGTTAAGAGGCCAGAGGAGTAGCACTTTGAAAGGAGACTGAGACACTATTAAAAGGACCTACTATATAGTACAGGGAACAGTACTCAATACTCTGTAATGGCCTATATGGAAAAAGAATCTAAATAAAAAAGAGTGGATATATGTATTAATATATGTATAACTGATTCACTCTGCTGTACACCTGAAACTAACACAACATTGTAAATCAACTATACTCCAATTAAAAAAAGAATGTGGGGCTTTCCTGGTGGCGCAGTGGTTGAGAATCCGCCTGCCGATGCAGGGGACACGGGTTCGTGCCCCGGTCCAGGAAGATCCCACATGCCGCGGAGCAGCTGGGCCCGTGAGCCATGGCCGCTGGGCCTGCGCGTCCGGAGCCTGTGCTCCGCAACGGGAGAGGCCACAACAGTGAGAGGCCCGCGTACCGCAAAAAAAAAAAAAAAAGGATGTTCTCATGACTTTGGGGAGAACTCTAGGAAGAAGTCTTGTATTTAGGTGATACTTCAACCATATTTTTGTGTCCCCAGAAGAATGATTTATTTCTATGATTGTATGGGATAGATTTTCTTAGTTAAGTGGGTTCCTCTGTAGATTCATTTGACTGGATCATCTTTAACAGACAGATTCCTGTGTTCTCTGTTCTTTGGCTTTCTCAGGTCACTCATGGAGTACGTTATTCTAATAGCCACAGAACAGCAGAATGAACATCTTAAATAGTTGTCATGAAACATAACCAAATATATAAAGACCTATGATTCTTGGCAGGTGTTTATAAGAGAAAGCACCTCCATATTCTGAAATAATTGAGGAAACTCCCTTCTTTTTCCCTTTTCTCTCTTTCCTCCATCTCTTTTACTTTCCTCACTTACACAGATGCTTTGGCTGTAACACAGTACAAAAATAGAGATCCAGAGTTATCATTTTTGCTTCTTGCATCAAATGGCTAGAAAAATAGTACCTGCCTAAGAGCATTCATGTAGGAACTAAATAGGATAAACACTTGAAAGGCACATAGCATAAGATCTGATATGTAATAGAGCTTAGAAAATATTTGCTGTGCTAATAATGCACTTAGAACGTGTAAAATGAGTTTGGATGTGTTTCCAATAGGAGCTTCCACAAGTTTAGGTCAATTCCCTGGAGTCCCAATTTCAAAAGGAAATTGCTGAGAGACAATGCAGGACCATGCCAGAATTAAATGAATACCCTCTAAGGCCCATTGCAAAAAATGTTAGATGAGCATTCCATTCAAAAGACATCATTGGTTAAGCAATATAGACATGCTGAAGAGGACACATCTTCTTGGTCATTTAGAAACTAAAGAGTCAATAACCCTGAATACATTTAAGCCCCCAAATACCTAACTACTTTGATCAAAAAACCTAGTTGATAATCATGTATGTTTAATGTTTCTCATCAAGCCAAAGGCACCTGTATCTCTCTCATTCCTCAGAAACACCAGCTGTTAGTTATCCACAATAAATGGGATTTCACATTTTGTGACAAGCTTATTAAGGGGAAAGTACAAATGCTAGTCTGAAACAGAGAATAATAAGTTATCAAGGCTTTTTCTCTCAAACATACATCATTATGTTTATTATACTCATTCTTTTTGAGAATTTTGTGTTCTTAGGAGGAGAGTGGCATTAACAAGAGGATATATCAGAAAGCATTCTTTAGAAGAAACTTCAGCTGCAAAGCACCACACTCTGTAATATATTTATTGGAATATCCCCTTCCCACTACTATCAACCTCCCAACCTGGTGCATTTCCAAAACTACCACCCAGTTGCTTGTGAGAGAAATGTAGGAGTTATTATTCCTCACATCTTTCTTGCCTCACCATCAATATTCAAGTTCTGTCAGTTTCATCTCCTATACGTTTGTCAAGTCAATCCATCTCACTCTATCTCCATACCTACAGCCTGAACGTCTGTCACCTTTTCTCTTACCTGGTTTATAGCAATACCATCATAACTAGTTCATCTGCCCCTCTCTAGAGAGTCTGTAATAATCCATTTTTCTTGGTACAGCTCAGATTACCTTTTTGGATTTCAATCTGGATCATGTGACCTTTAAGCATGTCCTAGTTCCCTTAGGGAAAAGCAAACATCCTCAGCCTGGCCAACAGGCCCTGCAAGGTCCTCTCCCTGCCTATCTCCCTACCTCTCCAAACTCCACTGGACTGTATTCTCCTCCTACTTTTCTGTACTGATATCAACAAGAACGGATGCTTAAACTGTACTGTACAATAGGTTCTCTCCTCTATATTACTTTGCAAAGAGCTAATTAAGGTACCTATTTTGAAGAAATATTCAAAATAATAATTGTTCACCAGATTAAGAACTAAGACTTGGGCACTCATCAACATTGGAAAACATGCTAGTTCAAAACTTCTTTCCCTCATTGCATGAGTATACCATGAACATGCTCTATTCATGTGGAAACTATAAAGAGGTGCTATGTGTGTTAGAGCCCATATTTACTTAACTTTATATGATCATATGAGTCTAGTTCAAGTAAGTAAGACTTTCAAAGCACTTTGTTTTACAGAATGCTAATAGTGGTTTTTTTCCTCCAGCTAAACTTTTCAAACACTCCTTCAATACTGTATCTTGCTAGTGAACTTGGGTGAACTGCTTCACTTCTGAGTCTTTTCCCTTCAGTTAAAAGGGGGTTGATAACACCTGACACACAGGTTGGTTGTGGGAATTTAATGAGATTATGGCATGGCATAGAAGTATGGCAGATGGTTTTGTTCTCCTTTTCATTTGTTTCCCTTCAGTTGTTTTACTAATATGAGTTTGAAAAGAGGAAAATGCACTTCAACTAGTTCGCACTCAGAAACACAGAATATTTTTATGCTGGAAAGGATGTAAAGATCATTGAGTTCAACACCGTCATTTTACAGATGAGCAATCTAAGGTCCCAAGTGGTGCCCCAGGTCACAAAGCTAGTTAGTGTGACAGCTGAGACCAAAAAGAATGTCTTGGATTCCCACATTAAGCCATTTTGTATTAAATCACACTAATTTGCGTAGATTTCTTTTCTATTTTTGTTTGCGAATGACTGTAAATGTATATCTAAATTTGGGCTAAATTCACTTAATAATTTTCAGAAAGGAATCCTAACTACAAACAGATTATGGCAAAGAGTTCAGACTTTGAAAGATAAAGATCTGAGGTTGATTCTTGAATCTGTTATTTATTAGCTGAATAACCTTGGGCAAGTCATTCAATTTCTCGGAGCCTTTGTAACCTCATTTGTTAAACGGGAAATGTAACACCTATCTCAAATAATTACCGTGATGATTATATAGGAGATAAACTCTGAATGCAAAGAGCCAAATTAGAAGAGTGCTCAGAACCTACTAAGTCCATAAAAAGGTTAACTTCCTTTCTCTCTCCCAGAGTCTGCAGACTCAAACCCCCAAATAAGTATAGCATCCTACTTTGAAGGCTTCATGTTAGAACACCTAAGTCAAGGTGTAAGGAATGATAATGGGGACTTATGTGGTCATGATTGCTAATAGAATTCATAATATCAGTTTAAGTTT
The DNA here is from genome assembly GCF_002837175.3 of Physeter macrocephalus. Taxonomy (NCBI): domain Eukaryota; kingdom Metazoa; phylum Chordata; class Mammalia; order Artiodactyla; family Physeteridae; genus Physeter; species Physeter macrocephalus. Next base: position 67,432,853 of record NC_041222.1, read on the forward strand.
GTTTTCAAAGTTAAATAGAAATTCAGGGGGCTTTAAAGTGTCTTTGAAACGAACCGACTTTCTTCTATTTCCGTTGAAAAATCGCATATAAATTCCTCTTTTTTTGATAAGGAGAGAAAAGAGAACTATCAGCAGGAAAATTTTACCTATGATTGATGCTTCCAGTCAGCTTAAAAGAGCAAGTATTTCAGATGTAAAAATTCTGACGCATCATTTTCTGACAAAACTACATTAAACAGCCACAAGTTCAATCCATTAACTCAACTCTGTAAAATGACAAAATTAAGTCTTTGATATTAATAATCTTCAAATAGTTCTCTTCCTCCCCCAATTCTCCAACCCAAGTCTTTCTTTTTTTTTTTGGTCTCATTTACTGGGCAGGATTGCATATTACTCTGCTTTTGATTGCCAGGATGAATAGATACTGTACTAGTTTACTTCCTGGGCATCAGATTGTGGTGTTAAATTGTGCAATCACAGGGAAGCAGAGCTGGGGTAAAAGAGGTGAGAAATGGAATTGCATTCCTTTAAGATCCCCAGCGGATGTATAATATTTTATACTGTATCTTGATTTTCTTTTTCTTTTAGTTTCTCAAAATATTTTCCTCTTGTTATTACAAGGAGCCAAATTTTTTTAAAGGCAAAAGATGAATGTATTTCAGGCCCCACTTTGTGGCTGAGGAAACTGAAGCAAAAGAGTAAAGCAAATATATCTGTATTATACAACTTCTGAATAGCATTGCTTCAGATAATTATTCTCATTCCCAGTCTGGGAAATCTTCTATATTTGACCTAATAGTGCAATGTGTAAGCCCAAGGGGGAAAAAATACCTATTCTTTAAGTATGAATAATGGGCAATCTATGATTATTGACATACCAGTATAGATTCTAACCACCCAATAAATTAAATATTAAATTAATTTTCTTAAAATTAGCTGTATAATTTGAAGCCACTGAAAGTGTGCGTAAGTTCAAGTTGTGTAGATAGAGAGATAGATAGAGAATATGTGTGTGAGTATATCTGTGTTTATTAGGAGTTTGTCTTAGGGTAATATTAATAAAGGTAATGCAAGAAGCCAGGTTTCAGATTTATTTCAAATCCAGAGCCGATAGCATTTGCTACTTGGTTGAGCATCAGATGTAGGGAATGAGAGAGAAGATGACTCATTTTTTTTGTCCTAAGAAACGAAGAGATTTGAATTCCTACTTGCAGAGATAAATAGATTATAGAAGGAACAGGTATTTTAGGAGATGGATGAGAATCAAGAGTCCATTTCCAGACGCTTTAAGTTTGTCCATTAGATAGCCACGTGGGGATATAAATAGACAATTATATATATGAGTCTAGAATTCAGAGGAAAGGTTGAGTCAGAAGATATAATGGTAAAGTACTTAAAGTATTTATAGCCATGATATTGGATGTGATCAACCACAGAGTCAGTGAAAATAGAGAAGAAGAAAGTTGGAGCCTGGAGCATTCACATGCTCAGAAGTCCCAAAGATGAAGAATCAGAAAATGAAACTTTAAAGATCAGTGAACTTAGAGGAGAAGTATTAGAAGTATTAAGAGATCAAGTAAAGAAGTATTTCAAGAAAAATTGTCCTCAGCTCTGCTCATTGCTGCTCACAGGAAGAGTAAGATGAAGACTGAGACTTGATCAAATTTGGCAAAGGTAATGCCATTAATGCCTTATTAAGACCATGTGCCAGGGAGCTATCAAAGCAAATGCCTTTTTGAGTGATGTGAAGTGAAGAAAGGATGTTCTCCTAAACAAGAGACCTGAGAAAGGGGGAGGGCATGCAGATAAAAGGCCAAGAGAATATTTTAATGAGAGATATTATTGCACATGGATATTAGAGGAAATGATCCAGGAAAAAGAAAATTTGATAACATGGTAAAGAGGGAAAAAGCAGGTGTCATAACTTTAGAAGACAGGATGGATCCCAGTGCAAAGAGAAGCATCGGCCATGAAAAAGAATACAAACAATGTTACAAAAAGAAAGGCAAAACACAGATTCAAATTCAGATAAACTGGTATATTGGTTGTAGAAATATATAAGTTTTCTTGGATATGTCTCTATATTCTTAGTCATACATTAAATAATCAAGAAAAAAGAATGAGGAGGGAGAAGGAGGTATTGGTGATTTGAAGACACAGAAGAAGTTTCAAAATATTTGCCTAAGAGAGGATGAAGCTAGGGAAATGTAATTGGATAACTGGACCACATACATCTGCCATGAATTTAAAGTGAGACCAGACAGCGTGGTTGTGTGATTTTTTTTTTTCATATTATCTGTGTCAGTACAGCCGAAAATAGACTGGAATTTAAATGTAGCCAGGTGAGGATAACAGAGGGAGAGAGTGAGGGCCTGAGGAATTGAGAGTGTATGCAAGAAAGTGATCGTAATGATGGGTCTTATGATGTTAGCCAGGCTAGGAGGGAAGTGAGGCTAAGGAGTGGTCAAGAGGGTAAAAGATGAAAATAGTCAAATGGGTTGGAAAAAGCAGAGGGGTTGAAGAATTGTTGACTATGAGGACATCAGAGGAAGTAAGATGGAAAGCTGGGGGTTGTAGCTGGAAAGTGTGTTTGAAATAGGGGTTATGAAGAGGTGGAGTTGGGTAGCTAGGGTGGAGTTCAAGAGAAAATCCTTGGAAATGAGCTGCTCCAAAAGCTCAGAGAATAGCTTATTGGAAGCATCTTTTCTGTGAATACTGAAATGTTCAGGATTTATGACAGGAGAAATGTTGGTGAGAGACAGCGAGCCAGTTGTTAAAATTCTCAAGGAATGAGTGGCAACGGCCAAAAGATCTACAGATGGTTGCAATGGTCAAACCGTATATTCCTCAAAGATGTAGGAAAAAATTAATGAATATTTATTCTGATGGGCACGAAACACTTAAAAATTAGCCCAATATGTGTTTTTTTCCTCAAATACTGTTCAGACTATTTACAGTTTGAACATGACATCTGTAGCTAAGACTAACACAAAAAGCTACTTCACTGTAGGCCCCTTTCTACTAATGTGATCGAACAAGAGTCCATTTCATTGTTATACAACCTGATTCTTAGAACCTTGGGTGCTTTTCTTTGAAGATGGCTTATCTTTGTCTGGGTACATTTGAATTTTTACCTTTAACATACCCAAAGGACTTATTTATACTGTCTCACCCAACTTTTAAAAATTTAAGCTGAAAGAAAAGTAGTCAATATCCAAGATAAATTAAGGAGGAATGAAACAGAAAGAAATACTAATATGTACGGAGATAAGCAAACAAGTTAAACTTCGAAGAAAAATATTTCTTCAATCACAAAATGTCACGTGCCTGGGGTGAATCCTAGGTGTGTATGTCAAAGTCTCTGGGCCTTAGCCTCGCCCTTACACTTCATGGGGTAAACTAGGTGCTCACAGGAGGCACCCAGACCTCAACCTCAGTTTTTGATTTGTGCCCTGGCTAAATGGAGCTTAGCCCTCTCAACAGGAATTTTGACAACCCTCTTAACCTGTCTCAGCCTGGAATTCTTAGAAACTAGATCTTGATCCCATAGTCCTCTTTACTAGCCAGCAAGTAGTCTCAATCCTGGTAGACCATAAAGACCCTTATCACCTTCTGGCTTCAGTTATCACCATCTGGAGACTCCTAACTATGACTCTTCCTGTTGGACACCTCTGGATAGGAGACAGATCTAGATCAATTCTGAGCTCCCCACTTTCTTCCCACAGTATAGTCTGAACTGCTGACTATCCTTCCTGTGGCCAGCTCTATAATCCAATGAGTTCTCTGGCCTTGGTCTTGTACAGAGCTGGCTTTGCAGGTACTCTTGCCTGCCACTCCCATTGCTTATTCCTTGCTGAGCTCCCCAATGTGCCTGTGGGCAAAGCGTGTCTAGGTCATGATACACTAGATTATTTGACACCCTATCTCTTGGTTTTGCTTGGTTCCAGATCCTTGGTATGTCAATCATTTCAAGGTTGGATACTTTTCCCCAACCCAAGGCAAACACCTGTCTATCTTTGTGCATTCTTTGCCTGACTTCACAGAAACATCACATTAGAGGAAGAAGGCAAAAATAAGAGAAATAAGACTAGAAATGGTAGACATTTAAAAAGATATCAATAGGTATATAGTAAATATATTTATTTCCTTTTCAAAGAAGGAAATGAGTGTATATCAATTTATAAATATGATTCTGTCATCAACATAGAATAGGAAAGAAAACTTGCTAAATCCTATAGAGAAGCTAACAGAACATTTAGCATGTACGGTGATGTTTGATGTACTATTGGTTCCTCACAATTCATGCTTTGTTGCTTTTAAAAAGCTCAACATTTAAAGGAACTATTTTTAAAAAGTCCTCCATCCAATGTTAAGTGAAAAAAGTAGGATATTAAGCAGTGTGAGATATACTCATAATTATGTTTAAATATGTGTTCTCTGTGCAGACAGGTCTAAGACATTCAGAAGAAATAAACTTGAGCCAATCACATTCAGTTTATTTTTCACACAGATATTTTATCAATCAGGTAAGTCACTCCTTTTCAAAGAGGTAAAATGAATAGGGGTGACACAGAGGCTGGAGGTGCTAAACCAGAAAAGTCCTTTCATAAACAAACATGACAAGGGGAAAAGTCTAAGACTTGAGGTGGAAGATAGATGTAGCACCTCCACACCTCAACTTTCTCAGTCCTTTCTACACCCCCAGGATTGGGACTGTAGTCTACTCAAGATGTCAATTGAAAGAAAAAATCTGCTTTCCATGAGACAAGAAGATCATTGATATTTTTGACTCTAGAAACAAAGTAGAGAGAGGACAGAAAAGCTGGAAGTGACAGGTAAGCTCACCAAGATGAACAGTGGCTAAACAGATTGGGAAGGAGGGCCAGTGAAATCCCATGGAATAGGGTGAATAAAAGAGTTTTAAGAACAATGAGGCCAAACTTTTTAAAGTTATTTGCATTATTGAGATATTTCTTTCCAAATTTTAAATAAGGCTATTTCACGTATACATGTATAAATTTATATATCATGTATAATTTTGTATGATTAAGGTTTGTGTTTGTGTATAAATCAAAGCAAACATGAAATTTTCCGTCAGGATAGATAGAATGAAGAGTAAAGCTTGCATGAATAGAAACAGGAGCCAAGAGACCAAGGTAGCCATGAAAATGTCCCCCTGAATTTGCAGAAATATTTTAGAGGGCTTTGTACCTTTCTAAACCATGGAATTGATGGGAGGTATGTAACCTAATTTGATCTAGATCTTCAGAGAAAGTGAAAACCCAGATCATTTATGGCAGTAAGAGTCAGAGATGAGATTGACCATAGGGATGGAACTGGAGATATTATCTACTGGAATCTATATTCATATCTTATCCAGCATAATAAACATGATTTGTAATATTCTATCCAGTCAAGGTATATAAAATAACTTTATACCATTAAATTTTTCACTTATTCTAAATTCATTTAATGTCTACAGAGTGTCACTCACCATATTAGGCACTGGAAGTACAACAAGGATCCATACCCTCATGGAGAAGCATCAAAAGTATTTGATGCTCAAGGTCCTATTTCAAGCAGGTAGTATGATGTGATGGAAAGCCAGTGTAACTGAATTCAGAACTGAGTTCATACCTCAACTCTTTCCTAACTAGCTGTGTTACCTTAAGTGTGAATTATAAGTTTTAGACTCAACTTTTTCAATTTCAAGATGAGATGGTTGAATGGATGTCTAATATTTCTTATCACTCTTAATATACCATGATGTATAGTTTATTACTGGGGGCTTTGTAAATCAGAAATCCATGTAAAATTCTTATTGCTTACTACAATAAGTGGCCAAATGAATAAGTACCAAAACCATTATTGGTCCTATGAAAAAAATGCGACTGAAGACAATGCAACACACAGTCCAAAAATGAGTTTCTAAAATATGGATTTTTTTTGTAAACCTCCATTGACAATAACAATACCTGGGCTAAATTGAGAATTTTGAAAAGGAAAAGGAGGAAAAAACACCAGCATAGTTTAACCACTACAATGAACCAATACCTATGATAGGTGCTTTATATATCTTCTTACTTAATTTTCACTGCAGTGCAAGAGATGGGGATTATTAACTACATCTACATAAGGATATAAAGAAAATAAGATAAGGAACAACAAGCAACTTGTACAGTCTCAAACGGCTGGAGAAGAGGTTTGAATCCAAGTTTTCTGACTCTAGTCACCATGCTTCCTTCACTATATCAAATAGCTTTCTATGTGGAAAGATCATCTTACATTTCCTTTCATCTTCCTTTTCTGCACATCTCTTTTCCTTCTATTTCCTACCTCTTGCCAAGATGAGAAACGGACAAAATTGCAAAAGATATACTATTAAGCAAGTGAATACACATACCTGAATTTAAAATGTGACACACCCATGTATCCACAACCATATTTAGAAGGGAAACATTGTTCACCTCCTTGTGTGAGGAGTCATTATTCTAACTTCGGTCACCTTGTATCAATTTGGCCAGGTTTTTAAATGTATGAATAGAATTATAGAGTGTATATTGTTTTTGTTTGGGCTTCTTTCACTCAAGTTATGTTTATGAGATGTACCCATGGTGTTAATTGTAGTGGTAAATTTTCACTGCTCTTTTACATTAAATTATATGGATACACTTCAATTTATTTGTTTGTTCTACTACCGTTGGATATTTAGGTTATTTCCAGGTTTGGGCTATAATGAAAAGTCATGCTAAGAACAAACTTGTACATGCCCTCTAGTAACATATGACATTTTATCTGGTCTACACTAGCAGTGGAATCGCTTGGTCACAGTTTACTGTTGTAGATTGAATTTTCAGCCAAAGCTCTTTATCCCTTTCTGTCTCCTCTGCCTATGAGACTTTGTAGTCACTCACATTAAAGGCAGAATATAATTCCCCACGCTTAAACTTTGAGTTTGGTATTGGAATTTATGTTTGTGAATGAAATGCGGGCAGAAGCGATAGTTTGCCAGTTCCGAGCCCTGGCCACAGAAGCATTGCAGATTTTCTGCTATCACCGTGAAATGAGCTCTCCCTAAGTAGCTAACGTCCTTTTAAACTTGGGCTCTAGAATGAAAATAGCTAGTACAGACTTGATCCCAACCTACTCAAAGGTGCCAAACCCAAGAGACATGTTGCTTAAAGCAGAGTCATGCTGAACTCAGCTTAGATCAGCCAACCCTAAGGCAAACCGGTGACACACAGCAAGAAATATTTTTTATTGTGGTAAAATACACATAACATAAAATTTACCATCTTAATCATTTTAAGTGTACGGTTCAGTAGTGTTAAGTATATTTACATTATTGTGAAACAGGTCTCCAGAATTTTTTCATCTTGGAAATCTCAAACTCTATAACCATTAGACAACAACTCCCCTTTTCCTAAGTGAAATAAGCCAGTCACAAAAAAGACAAGAATCTTACCTCACTATGCTTTGTGGTGGTTTGTTACACAGCAAATATTAGATGGGAGAATACATATGTTTCATTGTGCTAGACCCTGACAAATACTATTTCAGAGTGGCTGTACCAATTTATACTCCTGCCAGTACTATATGGGAGTTCCGTTGCTCCACATTTGCAACAGTGGGTGAGAGTCAAATATGCTCTCCTTTCCTCAGCTGTTCTCCTTCTACACCTGCTAGCTTCTTCCTCGTGTGCAATTAGGAGAATAAACCTCAGCCTGAAATAATGTTCTAAGTCATTTTCATTTAAGACACTCTATAGTGTGTGTTGAACTATACTGGAGTTTTCATAATACTAATGAGATTGAGCATCTTTGCATGAGCTAATCAGCCAACTGAACTTCCTCTTTTCTGAAAGTCTTGTTCAATATTTTGCCCACTAAAACAGGGGTTATCATTTTTTCTTATTGATTCACAGAAACTGTAAACATTCTGAATATCAGTATTTTATTGGTTATGTGCACTTCAAACATTTTATCTGACTCTAAAAATTACATTTTTACTCTATTCAAGTGTCTTTTGCTGAAAAGTTCTTAATTTTAATAAAGTATAATAATCCCTTTACAGCCAGCCCTCTGTATCCACAGTTTCCACATCCAAGGATTCAAGCAACCTTTGATCACATGCTATGTTTATGATCGGGGTTGGCTGAATCCAAGGACGTGGAACCCATGGGTACAGAGGACCAACTGTGGGACCTGAACATTCATGGATTTTGGTATTGGTGGCAGGTCCTGGAATCAATACCCCCTTAGATACTGGGGGACAACTGTATTTGACTATGGGGTGGGGGGAAGGGGGAAGTTTGAAATTCTAAAGAAAGAATTTACATTGTTTCTTTAGAAGGTCACAATGGACATAATCTTTAAATCTTCAAAAAAAAATCATTACAGAACTAAACCAGTTTTCACATACTGCATTGTGGTGCATTTATGACACAGCTGCCTTAAGAAACTCTTTTCCTACCTGGAGTTTTAATAAGGCTTAGCACTGAATACAGCCAACATGGAAAGTTATTTAGATAACATTTCTTTGACACCCACACTTCATTCTCCTAGGATGGCTTAATGTGGGGAAGAGAAATAACAGAGTTTCTCTCTGATTTGAAATTTAAGAAAAATGAAAAGTGTCTGAATGTTTCATGGGTAAAAGAGACCAAGCTGTATCATAATTTTTTTTTCTTTCTCAGTGAAAATATTGACTTCTCCTGCTCTCATAGCACAGTCTACAGTACAGGCATACCTCGGAGATATTGCAGGTTTGGTTTCAGCTCACAGCAATAAAGTGAATATTGCAGTAAAGTGAGCCACAAAAATTTTTTGGTTTTCCAATGCATATAAGAGTTACACTTACACTATACTGTAGTCTATTAAGGGTGCAGTTGTATTATGTCTAAAGAAAATGTACATACCTTAATTTATAAATACTTTATTGCTAAAAAAAATGCTAACCATCATCTGAGCCTTCAGTCATAATTATTTTGCAACAGTAACATCAAATTTCATTGACAACAGATCAACATAACAAATATAATAATGAAAGTGTTTGAAATATTGCAAGAATTACCAAAGTGTGACACACAGACATAAAGTGAGCAAATGCTATTGGAAAAATGGTGCCAATAGACTTGCTTGACACACGGTTGCCACGAACCATCAATTTCTTTAAAAAAGAAAAAAACCACAAAGTGCAATAAACAATGCATGCCTGTATTTTGTAGTTGCCATAGAATATAGGTAAAAACTAAAGTCCAATATTAAAAGTAGAGTCAATATAGGTTTCAGGACCTCGGAGAGTGAAGATGAGGGCAAGAACAGTTATAGAAAGCGAGAAAAGGGTAAGGCAAGAAAGGAGAGAGTGGGGCTTCCCTGGTGGCTCAGTGATTAAGAATCCGCCTGCCAATGCAGGGGACACGGATTCGATCCCTGGTCTGGGAAGATCCCACATGCCGCAGAGCAGAGCAACTGAGCCCACGTGCCACAACTACTGAAGCCCGTGCGCCTGGAGCAAGAGTAGCTCCCGCTCGCCACAACTAGAGAAAGCCTGCGTGCAGCAACAAAGACCCAATGCAGCCAAAACTAAACAAATTAATTAATTAATTAATTATTTTAAAAAAAAGAAAGGAGAGGGTGCACGAGGAAGAAAACAAATATGGGATAGAAACAGGTTGGAAGAAGAAAAAGAGGTAAAGAAAAGACAAAGGAAAACAACACTAGATTTTAACAAAATACACTTGGCATCTTTGAATAATCTAATACTATGAGTTTTCATTAAATGTCAATCCTTATATGTTTTTTCAAAATACAGTTGACCCTTGAACAATGCAGGTGTCAGTGCCCCTAACCCATGCATACTGGAAATTAACTTTACAGTCAGCCCTCTGTAATTACAGTCTCGCATGCACAGATTCAACCAACCACAGATCCTACAGTACTGTTACGTATTTATTGAAAAAAATCCACATATAAGTGACCCCACACAGTTTAAACCTGTGTTGTTCAAGGGTCAACTGTACACCATTTATTCTGCACACTGCGCATGTTATGCCCTTGTTTTCAGTAAGTTTTAGGCTGGCTAAATGCAAAGACATGTTTTTGACTCATTATGAAATCTAACACAGATAGTAAAAAGAGTTAATAATTTAGTCCCTTTTATGATGAAACTTTACTAAAGAATTTTTCTAAGAAAAATTTCAGATTTTCACAGAAGTTCCAAAAAAACAATAAACCACATATGTCCTCTCCACTGATATTGAACAGATGATAAAAATTTGCTGTCTTTCGCTGAGGTATCCTTTTTCAGTAAAGGATACAGCTAAAGTTCAACTCATTATCCCTTTAAACCAGCCTAAATTAGCAGGAGACACTCTTCAGAAGTTGGTGTGTATCATTCTCATGCACCTCCACTGTCCCTTTAGGCCTTCCCATACTACAACTCTGGATAGTCCAAATACATCTAGACATCAAGAGGTGATACAGGTGTTATGTCCAAGCTGCCCCCACCTTCTAATTCCCTCCATCTTCAGGATATGTTTTTATAGCCTTGGGCTTTAGTATAACTGCTTATTATGTCCCTGTAACTCTTCCATTATCATTAAAGGAAGAATAAATATATAAAATCTTGTATTACACCCTTTTATTATTTTTATCCATTATTCTTACTATTAGTCAATGTACTTGAGGACTCATTTGTCTCTACAAGATAACTGTATGTAGCTCTACTCTGATCCTTTATGTATTTGTGTGTCTTAAGGTATTTACTATAACAGAATACTCTTTTCCCTTTGTTTCTAAGTTCTTTGTATACTGGCAGCACATCACAGCTCCTGATACATGTAGGCATGTGTTGAATGAATTAATGCATGAAACACATTGCATGAATGAATGAATCAATCAATCCATCAAAATGTATAGCTAATGCTTATAAAGCCAGAACCTAAACTCAGGACTTCTCAAACCAACTGCACAATGCTTTCCACTTATCCAAATTAAATATCAAAACAGACTGTAAATATCTGAATATACTGTTCATATTGTTAGGATATAAAGGGAAAAAATGGTATTCCAGATTAAAATGTCAGATTTATTCTTAGTATTGATATGTCCTCATCCTATATTTTATATAATCTTAGGGCACAGAAAAATGCATAGCTGAAATTCTACAACAGCTAGTGTCAAATGATTCCTGTATTGTTTTTTTTTAAGATTTTGGTTTTAGAAGTGAAACAAATGGATTATGGAGAATGAATGCAGTAGATCATTACACAAGCGATCAGTCAGCATCTTTGCCTACGCATTAAGGTTACTGAATGAATAGCTCAGATTTATAATAGCTGAATTTCATGCCAGCATAAAAACCACAACCTAGCCTGAGTTATCACGAGACATTAGGAAGGAAGTATGGTGATAATATAGCCATCCAATTGCTACAAAAACGGAAACACTGTAAGAAAGTTGGCTGAACACCTTGATAACCTAATTCATAATGTCTCTAAAAAGCCATACAATGATTTAGGGAAATAATGAGTGCCAGATAAAGATATATATACTTTAAGATATATATGTATCATACATATTTCAGTCTTTAAACTCAAGCACTAAATTAGATTTGTCTAGAATTGTCTACTAAAAGCTAAAATGTCTGATTTTTTCCTGCTGTCAAGACATGCTTACACAGTTTTATTAAAGTTACTAAGTTTGAAAATTTACCTTCCTCAAATTTTTCTGAAGAGAATTTCAGATGTAATGATACTACGCTAGCTTTCAAGACAGACAAACCAGTCTTACCACGTTACCTTGGGTAAATTAATTTCTCCAAGGTTCAGTTTTCTCAGTACATAAAATTGCCTTAATTACACTGCAGCAAAAAACAAGGCAATGTGTTCACCAAAACCAGAGTCATTTTTATCTTGGGAAGACTGGCTGACTACATTTCCCAGCCTCCTTTATAGTAAGTTTGGGGTATGTGGCTCAACTGGTCAATGAAACGTTGCTGGAAGGTAAATAAGCCATTTATCAGCCTGCTCCTATTCCTTAAAAGCTCCTATATAATCTTTCATTCTTTCTCATCCTTCTTTCACCTGCGAATCAGTCTCCCAATGTATGACTTCAAGGTCATAGAGGGTGGTAGAACCATAAGATGGAGGAATCCTGGATTCTGATTAATTCTAATGAACAGAACTTGGTTGTTCAGGCCTCCACATTCCAACCATCACTGACCCATACTGGACTGTGATATGAGTGAGAATATATCTTACTGTGTTGGGCCACTAATATGTTGTGAGCATTTAAACGGCAGTAAGCCTACCCTAACTAATACAAAAACCTACTTTAAAGAGCTATTGAGGGGTAAAATAAATTAATGACTATAAAAACCTTATTGCAGTTTAATATAGTGGCTGGCACTTAGTATCAGGTTAGTTCCCCTTCCTCTCTCCTCAGCAAGGTGATCCAAACATGCCCAGTCTCTACATTTCAGTTTTTACATTCTTCAGCCTATAGATTCTTGACCCTTTTGCAAGTATGTGTAAAAGTGTAAATACCTTCTCGGGATAGTAACTAACTTCACAATGATAGTGTGCAGTTATTTCTTAAAGGCTATCTTTTAAATTAAAATCACCATTTCTTTTTACCTTTTCATCCAACTCTTTTTGACACATACAGATAAATAATTTGAAATATGGTTTGGGGACCTAACGTGATTCACAATGTCTTCTGAACGTATGCCATAAAATTTAAACCCTAACTTGAAATCTTTCTGGGTACATTAGAACAAATCTATGACTCACACAAATTTTGTGTAACTGTAACAGCCAAGTAGACATTGCCCTCCTGTACCTACAGAAAATGAGTGTGACACCAAAATGCCTGTTGATAATTTATTATTAAAATACGTGTGAAGTTGATTCCAAAATAAATCAGGATGCTCTGTTCTATTTTTTAAAAACTCCTCTTTAGCAAAACCCAGTTTAAAGTGAAAAAAAGCAGCAGTGGAGTGGAGTCATTGATCTAGGCTAAGGGAATTTATCGGCTGAAACACCCTAAAATTTGTTTTGAATTACCCTGTGCGCATTTCACACTTTGAAATGAGCACCTGAGGAGTTTTATATATACAGATATATTTGTTGGCTTCTTGACATTAATTCAAGTCTTTTTAGAGGGTTATTTGCAAAAGCTTTATGGTTGTGACCTCTACATTCAGAATAGAAATGTTACTGAAAATTTGGATGCAACTTTAAAATCCAAGAATCAGTGTCACTTTGCCATTGGGTCTCATTGTCTAAGTCTCCCTTTTACTGAATGCCTACTGTGAACCAATCTTGTAGAGAACTCTGCATGTGCTATTTTATTCACTCCTCAGGACAACCCTATGAGGTTGATAGCAGCATCAATCACTATGCTGCACAGGAGAAAACTAAGACATAAAGAGGTAAAGTCACTGCTCTTGCCTCTAAAGCCCATGATCTTTCTGGTCTAAGTGAGACTTGCCAATAATGAGCACACACACAACAGATTTGCTATGGTACACTCCTGCTGTAAATGCAAAACTGCCCTTTCTTTCTACTCTTGTCATCAATAGTGTGTGTGGGTATGTGTCTGTGTTCCTATCTATAGATCTCTCTTCCTGCCACTCACATCCTCCAGGCTTGACAGTGGATAGTAGGTCCATTTACTATGTGTATGTGGTAAGAAAACATTTTCCTTAGCTTCATGGAACACTGGTTATTAAATCATTACCAATTCCAACACTGCCCACAGCCTTGGAGACTTTGTTCTAGCCCTTTGCTCATTACCGCTCTGCAGCTTATTTTCACCGAGCCACTTCAGGCTTTCTGTTGCTGTTGAAGACATGCTCTGATCCCCACACATGATTCTTGTTAAGCTCCTTATCCCATCCTCCAGAGGCAATGCCCGAGGCAATGATGTGAACTCTACAACTCAAAATGTACACAACTGGCTAGAAGTTAAAAATTCTCTCACCACCAACTTAACACGGCATATTGAATTGGTCATAATTAAAGTGAGTGGTTTTATTTTAAGGCCTAAAATTTTAAGTGCTGCCTTGACATCTTTGAGCCTCACAGGGCCACAAAGGCCTAACCATGAGTACCTCTACTCTCAAAAGGTATGCACCGCCCCTCCACAAACACATACCCAGTGGGAAAGCCTTCTCACCTGGCTACTTAACCCATCAACCAGATTAGCTTGACTCCACATGGTCCTCAACCCAGTAAGTTTCAATTTTCTGCCAATCCATGGAGTTATTCAAACAATCCAATTACATACTCCTGCAGAAATCAGAGGGTACCCCATCCTCCTGTTACTACAAGGAGTGTCTCCAACACCCCTTTCTGCTTTCCCTGTATGGCTTTGCATGGTGTGCAGTGTCCTCTTCCCCCAGGCCATGAGTGTGACTAATAAACTACTGTCAAGAGCATCTGTCAAATGTCAGGTGTCATATATTCAGCCATTTCATACTATGGTGAAAGAATCCTCCTTCACCAACAAGGTGAATAGGAGATGATCATAACATTGGTTCCCAGCATTTATATTTCACAAGCACATTTGGAGGAAAAAAAAGACCTACAACAACTTACTATTTATTATCAATTCATGATTAAGTCTTTTCTAATTTTGGTGGTTAAGATGTACTTTATCTCAGAATAAAGTCCTTTAAATTGAACAATTAACTTGAACAATTAAATCTAGTCTCATGGAAAACCCACTACACTGTCTTTTTCTCATTGTGCTACACATTGGTGAAAGGTTCATAAGAGACTAGTAGTCTGGAGAGAGGTGTGTGATGGAAATTGAATCGTGTCTAGAGTCATTCACTATGACTGGAAACAAATGGACTTTGCTGCGGCTCTTGTCTATACCTGAACAAGACATTTTCCTAACAGCTTCCAAGTTTTGGTAAAAGTAAGGATGCAACATTTGGGCTATTTTTAGCATAAAATCAAATTGCCGGTCGACCTAAGGATCTTCTCTAAGACCTTTGGCTACAACAGTCAAAGCATTGAATATTTTGCCTTTTATAGATATTGCCTTAAGTTTGGTCCACTCTGCTTATTCTATGTGGAGATTTCATCTCTGTTTAATTCATGTGAATGATTAAATATGACATTTAGAACTCAGACCAAGAGTCTTTGGCACATAATCAAACATCTCATTAGGGCCTGGGCAAGGTTACTTTTAAAACTTCTCATGGAAACTACCTAGTATGTTCAACAATACAGGGCTAGTTAAATACATTTTGGCAAAACTGTATACCGGAAAATTACATAACCATCAAAAAGAATATATCTATGTATGCTAATATGGAAAGATATTCTAGAAAGGTTGTAAATTTGAGGAACAGATACATAGTATGCCCCAACTGTGTGAGAGAAAAAGATGATATACTACCATGCAGATATGTTTATATATGCAGAAAAGTTTCTGAAAAGATAGAAATGGTTAAAATGCCACCTCTTCTGCAATGGACAACCAACTCAATTAAGGATTTACTTACAAATGGCTGCAGTGCAGCCAGTCAGAGGTGTTGATTAAACAATATCCATATAGTTTAGATTTTAGATTTATAAAGTAACAAAGGTGACATTTTCTTATGAAAATATAAAAGGCTAAACTAGAGTATTAGTCTAAGAAGGTCCATCTAACCCCTCAAAGAGCCAGGATAATAAGGGAAGGCCAATGTGTTAACTAAAAAGGATTTTTGGTCTATGGTAATACTTTAACTACTACTACCTGGAAAGTTCATATATTGAAAGTTCAATATTGGACATGAAGACAATGCAGAGAAGAATGGCCTCGTGGCACGTGCACAATAACTGAGTTTGTATAGCTTCACAAATAATATAGCCAACAAGATAGATTTTGCTGCATCAGGTAACTCTCAATGATTGTAGTTATTTGTTAGGAGAGATTCTTTATTACTGTCCATTTAAACATTTAAAACATTTAAGACAACATGGCATAAAAAATTTACTTTTCACTAAATAGTTAATGCTGAACAAATCTTCTAAAAATACAAGTTCAGCTAAGAACAATCCAGCCCTATGATAGCAAGATCGTATCATCTAAGTAACTTGGGTATCATCTGTCATAGACAATTTGTTATTACAGTCATGTCTTAGTATCTACTGCATAGGGGCCATGCTTGTAGTTCTTCACTTTTTAGTAAAAAGTAGCTTAATTCTTCTTGTGGTTACCAACTAATGCATAAAAAAATCACCCCAAACTACCTGCAGTATAACAATACTAATTTATTATTCTCAGAGATTCTGTGGTTCAGGCATGTGGACAGCGCACAGAAGAGAGGACCTGATCCTGCTCCATGACGTTTAGGACTAGAATCATCTAAAGCAAGAGTCAGTAAATTTCTCTCTTTAAAAGGCCAGCTACTAAATACTTTCAGCTTTGTGGTTCACATACAGGGCCTGTTGCATTTTTGTCTTTTTCTACTTACAATTTTCTTTAAATGTAAAAATGAATTTTAGACTCATAGGTCTCACAAGAGCAGGCTGCAGGCTAGATTTAGTCCACAGGCTGCAGTCTGCCAAGCCCTATTCTGGAAACGTTTTCACTATCATGTCTAGTGCCTAGACTGGGATGACTAAAAGGTCAGATTCAGTTGAGACTGTGAACCAGAGCATCTACACAGAGCCTCTGCAGGTGGCTTGGGCTTTTCACAGCCTGGTAGCTGAGTCCTGAGAGAGAGTGTCCCAAGAACAAGCATTCTAAAAGAACAAGGAGAAACCTGTATGGTTTCTCCTCACTATGCTCCAAAAGTCACCCAGTATCCCTTCACCATATTTTAATCATAACAAGTGAGTCACAAAGACCAACCTAAATTCAAAGGAAAGAGAATTAGACTCCACCTCTTGGTGGAGATCACATTGCACAGGAGCGTGTGAGGTGGGAGATGCTGTGGTGGCCATCTTTGGAAATACAATCTGCCACGATCCTCCCATGATTTACAAAGTGTACATGCGTATAAAGATATACACACATCAGTACTTGAACACAAGGCTACGGTAACATCTTACAATCAGGTCCCTTATGTATTTCTATATCTCACTGCCTAGATTCTCCCTTATGAATTCTGTTGCACAATGAACAAAATCCCCTTCCTGTAAATGGAAACTACAACCTATACTTTAGAAGTGAACATACAGCATTAGCATCTAAAATCTTCAAGGCTCACATAAGTATTTTCTAGATATTCCCACTTTGAGGATCCAAATTACAACTGGCATGCAGACTAAGGGAAAATGCAAATAAACAGGTAACTGAAAATTTAAAGAGAAGTTTTAAAACGCAAGCAAGTTCATTGTTTTGAGAAGATGTATAATCATTATCATTTTCCTACATCTAAAATTTCTAAACTGTTTTCAGGATAGCATCTGTGTTAAGTAGTAATCAGAAGCACCTGACAAGAGGAAAAATTTTAAAGCAAGATTAGTCTGGAGAAGTCATGACTTGTAGCTCAAAACATCACCCGATTATATTTGATCTTTACCAGCTCTTCTTTTCCACATACCTTAGAAATGGTTAATGTCCTCAAGTCAGACAAAACCGCCTTTCAAGTAGAGTACTTTATATCATGTGCAGCAATATGTAAGCCTCATTTTTTTTATAGTGAGCAGGTACAGTACAGCCACTCAGTCTTTATGAGACTTTTTAAAATTTGGAACATAAATTAAATTAAATATTTATGCCAGAGCTGCCAAAACGAAGACAAATAGCTCTAGCAAACAATTCTCTTAATAAAATTCAATCACTATGATGCAAACTGTTGTCAAAAGGGTAAATGCAAGTTAACTTTTTTTAAAAGTTTTGCTTCATGATCCATGGAATTAATAACTCATGTCATGAACACTGAAAATTGAGTGCATCTTTATATTCTTTGTACTCCTTTGTGTTCTGGCAAGTTTTTTTTTTTATTATTTAATGTCCATCTTCCTTGCAAGGGGTCCTTTAGGAGTTAAAAATATAATTATATTTTCTTATCTAATTAAAATGTCAATCATTTATTTTGGCATATTAAGTATAATGGCTGTTACCCAAGGTTTCCTTTCATTTAGATTCTGATTATTTTGTCATGTCACTCAAAAATCTATGCTTTGCAACTTGTCCAAGATTTTTTCCCCTCATCAGCATAAAGCATCTTAGAGTCCTGCTGGTAGTGCTTTATCTAGTGCAGGAAATGATTTGGATAATAAACAGCTGGAAACCAAAATGTTATATACTGGCAGAGAAAAAAATGAATATAAACTTCCTTCTCTTCCACCCCTTGTAATTTTATACATTGAGTTTTAGAATTAAAAAATAAGAAGTTCCAGAAAAGCATACTGGAAGATCGTCTATCAGACTCTTTCTTTTTTTCTTCCTTTCTTCTCTATTATTTTTATTTTTATTTTTTTTTTTACCACTTCTCCTTTTCAACTTTTTTTTTACTCTGTCCTCATTGTCCACTTTCTCTGTAAGATGAGGTGGTTGGACTAAATGGTATCTAAAATCACGGCCAGCTTTAGTTCTTGACTTGCAAAAACTTCTTAATATCTTCTAGAGGCTTTAGGATAGCAAATATGTTAGAGGAACAGGTGTGGGGTGCATATTTTCATTCTCCTTTTCTCCCCTTTACTCAGGACAATCTTTTCTCCCATTCTCTTATTTCTGTGTCCTTTCGTCTTCTCCATTTCCTGCCAAGCTACAAACAGTTTTTCTTTTACATAGCTCATTTTGATTTCAAAGCAACTGAAATGTTATGAATGTCATATATATATATGTTTTCGGTTTTTTTAGTTTTTGTGTTTTTCCTGAATCATCTGTCTCGCCATTTCTCTTCAGGCCATTTTCATTCAGGGGAAGGGGTAAAAGTACGCATGAAGAAAATATTTGTATATTTAAGGTCTTACATCCTGAAGCTCGTGTGTTTAGCTCTTCTGAAAATGACACCTTTCCTTTGGAGGAGACTACCATCTGAAAGAAAAATACCAACCTACCTGCTGTGTAATTGCTGAGCTATTACCAGGATTGAAAATGAGCAGGAAAGTTGACAAGTCTTCAACTGCTAGCCACGGCTAGAATTCTGACATCGAGATGAAAAAACACAAAGCCATTACTGATCTGTGAGGAAACCAGGTGGTCTCTGATACACAAGACGTTCCTACCTGCTCGTGAGCAATTGAACCTCAAAAGTTATCACCCGTAATTTATGAAAAATATAACTGAATCTGGTTTAGGCAAAAAAATAAAGCACTAGCACCATGAATAATATATTAATATTGGAAAATTACTCTTTACAAGATCAATATAACATGGTTAACTCATTTAAATTACTTATTTACGATACTGATGATGTGGTCTAGAAAAATAAGATACAATTATACGTCAGGAAACAAAAAAAGGTACTGCTTCTCCTCCAAAGTCTGTGGTTTGGAACAGCGCCTGTTTTGGAGAACAGCTGTTACCTGAGATGAATGCCAAAGTACCAGTACTTTTTTTCCTCAAAATATTTCAAGAGTTGCTGTCCCTATCTTTTGAATTCAATTCTGCCTTGGCATACACACACTTAGAGGTGAAACACTGAGCAGATGTCTTGGCATGCTGTACTCTGGTTTATGGACATCTTGTATAAGCCAACTGACCTCAGGAATGGTCTCCTTGCATCCCTACAGAAATATTCAAGAATTAGGGCATTCAGAGTTTAGACTAATTTGGCCAGGAGACTTGGTCACACTCAGTCACAATTTCCTGACTAGAAACCATTCAGGATTAAAGAAGTCAGATACACTTTGTTCAGAATAGCCTTGGGACTCAGGGTCAATTCTGAGAGAATCTAACAGGAACTCTTTTGTCTGAACAGTTTCCAAATCAAATTCTACAGCCACAGTGTGCATGATACAAATGTCTGTCTCTCTTAACAGGAAATCAGTACCATCCTATGATATGGATTCAGTAGCTGACAGTAATTAATTACACCATTGAATTGTCCTTTATGAAGAAAATTGAGTGTTTCTTGGTTTCCCACCTCAAAAGCCTCTGTTTATACAATCACTTCCTAAAAATATTCAATAAGTCTCATTGGCTGTATCTTCTTATTCAAAAAATAAGCTAAATGAACTAAATATTTATTACAGTACTTTTCAAAGACAAAGGGACCAGTAAATATAAGTATGGTCAAAGATTTTAACTCAAATAAGAATTTTATGTTATTGCTTACTTGAATTTCATGCAAACCTTTAAGATCTTCACTATTTTGTTGGGTACATAAATGGATTAATATAAGACTATCACATACTAGGTGCTCAAACAATATGCACTGAATTTTTTAGCTCAAGAATTACAGGGGAGGAAATCAAAATGGCAGAGTAAGAGGACGCAGAGCTCACTTCCCCACAGCCCCCATATGAACACATCAAAAATACATCTACATGTGGAGCAATTCTCACTGAAAACAAACTGGAGACTAGCAGAAAAACTCCCATACAACCAAGGCTGTAAGAAATATCCACACAGAATTGAGTAGGAATGGAAGAGAAGAGATCAGTTCGGAACCTGCACAGTTAGGAGGGGACACAGAAGGGGAGGGTGATTACAACCTGCTCAGAGATCCTCCCTGGGCGGTGAGCAGTTTGAACCACATATTGAATGCCCAAACTGTGGAGTCCCACACCAGAAGGATGAGTGCCCTTAACTGTTGGAAAACCAGCGGGCATGACAGCAGGGGTGTAAGAAACTTAGACTCCACCCATGATGAGCATGCACATGCTTGCTTACTACTGAAACAATGCAAAGGAAGCAGACTGAGACTGCTGGGAACTCTGAACCAGCTACCATGAACACCCCAGTGAGCCCCTCAGGCTGAGCCAAACTCTTGCTCTGGCCCCTCTTGCTCCATGGTGCAGATCCAAAATAGGGCAAAGGCTTTGCTGGCCAAAGAAAGTGTGCAATAATAGGGGCTGGAGCCAGCTCAGAAATGACACAGCATCCAAACAGGGCAAGGGCAGCCAATGAATCAATATTGAATCAATCAATATTAAACCGACCCTAAAAGAAATGTTGAAGTGTCTTCTCTAAGTAGAAGAGAAAAGAATGTAACAAGTAAAAATCTATAGGAAAGAAAAAATCCCACTATTATAGACAAATATATAGAAAAGACTATGGATCAACCACTTATATAAGCTGGTATGATGATAAAACACAAAAAATTGTCAAGTCAATTAGAACTACAATAAACAGTTAAGGGATAAACATGAAGATGTAAAGTATGAAATCAAAAACACAAAACATGGGGGAGGGGAGTAAAAAAATGTAGATTTTTTAGAATGTGTTTGAACTTAAATCTACCAGTTTAAAACAAGTAGATATAGTTATAGGGCAACATATATGAACCCCATGGTAACCACAAATCAAAAACCTACAGTAGATACACAAAAACTATAGAGAGAGCAACACAAGCATACCTCTAAAGAAAATCATCAAACCACAAGAGAAGACACTAATAGAAGAACAGAAAAGAACTACAAAACCAACCAGAAAAGAAGTACTGGGTTGGCCAAAAAGTTCATTTGGGTTTTTCCGTAAAATCTTACAGAAAAACCCAAATGAACTTTTTGGCCAACCCAATAAGAAAATGGCAATACTTTCATATATAATATAGTAACTTTTAACATCAATGGACTAAATGCTCCAATCAAAAGACATGGGGTGGCCGACTGGATTAAATAAAGGGCCATTTATAAGATGCTTGCAAGAAACTCATTTCAGAGCTCAAGGCACACACAAACTGAGCATGAGGGGATGAAAATGATATTCCATGCAAAAGGAAACAATAAGAAATCTAAGGGAGCAATACTCAAATCAGACAAAGTATAACAGACTATAAAACAAAGTCTATAACAAAAGACCAAGAAGGACATTATATAATGATAAAGAGATCAATACAAGAAGGGGATATTTCATTAACATATATCCTCCCAATATAGGAGCACTTAAATATAAAAAGCAACTGTTAAAAAAAGGGAGAAATTGACAATAAGACAATAGTAGGGGAGTTAACACCCCACTGTCAATGGACAGATCATCTGGACAGAAAACCACTAAGGAAACAATGATCTTATATGACCAGCTGGCTTAATGGATATCTACAGAACATTTTATTCAAAAACAGAACACACATTCTTTTCCAAGTGCACACAGAACGTTCTCCAGGATAGATCACATGCTAGGCCACAAAATAAGTCTCAACATATTTAAGAGGGTATAAATTTTATCAAGCATCTTTCCCAACCACAATGGTATGAAAATAAAAATTAATTATAGGAAGAAAATGGGAAAACCACAGACATGCAGAGAATTAACAACATTCCACTAAAAAACCACTGGGTCAATGAAGAAATCAAAGAGGAAATCAGAAAATACCTTGAGACAAATGAAAATAAAAATACAACTTTCCAACATCTATAGGACACAGCAAACACAGATCTAAGAGGGAAGTATATGCAAAACAGGCCTGCTTCAATAAAAAAAAAAAAAAAAAAAAAGAACTCAAACAACCAACCTAACCTACCATCTAAAGGAATTACAAAAGGAAGATCAAACAAAGCCCAAAATCAGCAGAAGGAAGGAAATAATAAAGATCAGAAAGGAAATAAATAGAGACCAAAAAAAGAAACCATAGAAAGGTTCAATGAAGCCAAGAGCTAGGAAAGTTTGGCTGAACTAATACCTATCCTCTCAAACTATGCCAAAAAATTGAAGAGAGGGGAATACTCCAGAATTCATTCTATTAGGCCAAAATTATACTGATACCAAAACCATACAAAGACACTACAAAAAAAAAAAGGAAAAAAGAAAATTGCAGGCCAATATCTCTGTTGAACACAGATGCAAATTTCCTCAACAAAATATTAGCTAACTGAATCCAACAATTTATAAGAGGAATCATACACCATGGCATGTTTTTTTTTCAAATTAGTGTTTTCGTTTTCTTCAGATACATACCCAGGAGTGGAAATGCTGGATTATATGGTAGTTCTATTTTCAGTTTTATGATGTACCTCTGTACTGTTTTCCATAGTGGCTGTACCAGTTTACATTCCCATCCAAAATGTACAAGGGTTCCCTTTTCTCCACATCTCTCCAACATTTGTTATTTGTGGTCTTCTTGATGATAGCCATTCTGATTGCTGTGAGGTAGTATCTCATTGTGCTTTTGATTTCCATTTCTCTGATTAGCAATGTTGAGCATCTTTTAATGTGCCTGTTGGCTATGCTCCCATGCAAAGGGATTTCAAAATTCAGTTTCAAGCTCACTAGTGCTCAATGTATTTTCCTACTGGTTCCCTCCCCATCAACTAATTTTCCAAGTCATCTTGATCAAGGTCATGCCCAAGCTAAAGTACCAGATAAAGAGTCCAGAATATGAATAGTCCTTCTAGTTCTCTTCTTTTTATTCCTGTGTCCACCTTCTCAACTTATGTTGCAATGTCTTTATTCACTTACTTTGATTTTTTAATACTATTTGACAGAATCTTTTTCTGTCCTTTTTTCCTCCTTCCTAGGAAATTTCCTTTTGCTCATTGTTTTTGTTTGCTTTTAGTTTTATTTTTTGCTTTCTCAAAGGTCAGTTATACCCACATTCAAAGCATCTACCTTTTGTAGAGATTCTCTGGTCTAAACAATATAATCATAATAATAATATAATCACTAAAGGACCATGTAATCCTAAGCAAAGAGAATTATGGCTGTTCAGGAGAGAAGCTGGGGCAAGAGTGAGGAGTCTGGAAACCTGAAGAGTCAGGGAATCCCCAAGAGTAAGTATCTGTGGGACAGTTAACATTTCTCTCTCCAACTAAGCATCTATCATGTACATGCTATTTGGAACACCAGAAAAGACGGCTTTGGTGAGCCATTTCAGACCTTTAAGACCTTAGCACTTTAAGCTCATTTGAGCTATTTGTGAATAGTTAACAGTGTGAGATTTAAAGCAGGCCTGTGCATACGAGATGCTCATTTGTCTTTTGACTACCACAGCCGTATCTCCTAAGGGTACTCACTATGGTGGCAATGGCTTTTCCCACATAATGCCATAACAACAATCTTTTCAAATCAGGCAAACTACAGATCAATCCTAATGTGGAGGAGGGATCAGTTCAATGGTTTATTGGACTGAATTGAATACTTTAGTAACAAGAGTTCTATCCATGGCCCTTAACAGACATGGGTTGTATTTTTACTAAAGAACACCCTCAATTCCAGAGGAAACACAAAGCTTTTTGAACAAAAGAATATTACAAAGAGGTTGCTTCAAAGAATAAGATCTCAATGATGTGGTATATTAGAGACATTATTGTAACTTGGTGGTTTTTCAACTAAAACAGAGGAAAGAAAGATTTGTCCTAAATATTTCTGGCTGGGAAGACTTTCATATGATTCTGTCAACTCCAGGTGCATCTCATTTGCTCCCAGGGGTCAATAACTAGAGCTATAACTCAACTATGTTGTCAAATGGCTCCCTTCTAGTGCCCACAAGGCAGGAAGAAGGAGAGGAGAAAAATCATTCCAGAATTGAGTATAAAAATAAAGTATGTATTTTTCTAAAATATTGATTATTGAATAATATTAAATAAGATTTATCACTTGAGCAATAGGAATGACCATCAGTGAATGCTGTGACCACTTTTGAACTTAATCTTTCTTTTAATAGAATTTATATAACAATCCTCACATTTTTACTTAGTAAAGATCTATAGATTCAAATTAATTGTGTTGCACTAAATCTGAGAATTGAGTTTCATAATGGTCAAAATTTTGATGATCTAATAAGATTATAGTATTTTTAAATTGCTCCAGATAAATAAAAACCTTCCAAAGCTAAGAGAAAAATATTACTTAGCCTGTCTCCTCTAAAAATTAAAGTACCAGTTAAATTAGTTCTTATAAAGACTTAGTTAAAATCTTTATAAGGAAATTCTTACCTTTTGTCTATGATTTCAAACTTTACTTAGGAAGTTAAAAAACATTTGCTATTGCTTCGTCTTTCTATTAGAGATCATCATCAGGAACAAACTTCACCTTGCAAGGTTCAGAGTTTAAAGATTAATTGTTGAGAAACATCAACATGAAAAATACCCATTTTCCTGCATTAGCATCTGATTTAATGAGCATAGATAGAAATGAACAGTCAGAGTAGTCAGGTGACGGATTTAGAGTCCAAAGCCTAAGGATGCATAAATGGGGTAAAACGGTTCTTCCTGTCTCTGGATATTAAACTAGAAGGTAACAAGACATAAGTGAAAAATCACTAGGTGCAACCCAAAGAGTGGGGAAAAAGTGCTGACAGACTGAAAATGGCAAGAAAATATGGATGGGGCACAGTGACAAGATGAGCTTGCGTGGTGGGCTTTTTTCAGTGTACAACTTATTTTACGTCCGTGTTAGTAATACAGTTGAAGTGCTATGATCTGATTATATCCTTGAGTATGCAGATTACATTTATTTTATTAGGGGCAATAAACCAAGCCTGTTTTTTTAAATCTTTTTTTTTTTTAATTCAATAAAGAGTAGAGTTAAATGCACATGGGGAGAAAATAAGAGCATATCACTCCGGGGAACTCAGGGTTGCTATTTGGAGAATATCCAGAAGATTAAGTTAAAGCATTGGTAATTTATGGCTTCCAGAACTTGAGAAGCCTATTTCATGGCTGCATTTCATCCTTGGGGTTGATGTGCACTTTAAAAAAATATTCTACTGATTACATTCACTCTCCGTGTAACGAAGAATCCATGCATAGAAGCC
This sequence comes from Physeter macrocephalus, assembly GCF_002837175.3. Taxonomy (NCBI): domain Eukaryota; kingdom Metazoa; phylum Chordata; class Mammalia; order Artiodactyla; family Physeteridae; genus Physeter; species Physeter macrocephalus. The sequence goes on from NC_041222.1 coordinate 67,458,668, forward strand.
CATAACGACTACCTGAAAGTTCCCTTTGCAATTCACTGAGTTTATAAATAAATTTATTCCTTTCCTCTCTGGTTATGGAACCAATATCCCCCAATTTTTTCAATACCCAACATATTAACTCCATGGTTCAATAACTATGAATTTAGTTCCCACTTTTATACCTCTGCTGTATTATATTTATAATATAGATAAATATTAAAGGTATTAAAATAGGAATAAATTAGAACCAGGAAGTAACTCATTTAGTGCAATGATACTGCCACAGCACCAGAGTCAAGAAATGAGAGATGATAGCACTAGCATTGCAAAATATAAATACCGCATAAACAGCAGTCTATTTATAGCTGTTTTACTGCTGTTATTCCTGTAAGGTAAGCTACTATTAGAGTCAGCCTTTCTAGTCTTCTGAATACATGGAGGGAAGTGGAGAAAATAACCATCTTATTAAAACATGACATCTAAATGCCTTATTTTTCAAGTTGTAGAAATGTAAGTAGCAGTAGTGTCCTGGGAGCATAGAAGCCACAGGATAATTTTAGCACTACATGGAACAATGCTATTCAATAGTATGACACTTAAAACTTCTCTTTTGTATTGAAACAGACATGGCTATATTCTGCAGAAAAATGCAAAATGTATATGAATCTTAAAGGTAAAACATGACTTCAAAAAATATTTAAAATGGATAACAAACAAGGACCTACTACATAGCACAGGGAACTCTGCTCAATATTCTGTAACAACCTAAATGGGAAAAGAATCTGAAAAAGAATAGATACACGTACACCTATAACCAAATGACTTTGCTGTGTACCTGAAACTAACATAACATTGTTAATCAACTATACTCCAATACAAGATAAAATTTTTTTTGAAAAGGGCTTGGGATATGTCTTCTGCCAGGCCCCTAAGGATGATTTATCTCTCATCGCCTTCAGAAGTGTCCCAGGGCAAAAGTTGGGGAAGCACTGGCCTAAAGGGTTCTTGAGAAACCCCACAAGACAGGCAGTTTTTATCTTGGAACTTTCTGTTCCCCAGGTACACCAACAGGAAAATATTACTTATAAGACACCTTGCACTAGTAGCTGTTAGGCCAGGTTTTCACCTTGACACTCATATTCCTCAACAGAGAAACAGCGTGATCAGGCTAGACTTCTAAGGTTCAACTCCAATCAATGGTCTGTATGGGCAGCAGTAGGGAATGTAGAGCTTCTGGAAGAGGTACCTCTTTTATGCTGCTTGAGGTAAAAATGAAGACATTTGGTCTCAAACTGGAAGTGGAAGGTGAATGGAGAGGCGCTGTGAGCAAGAGTGTGCTAGGATGAAGCAATGCCGTTCATGAGAGCAATTATTTCCTGTGTTACATGCTTTATCACATTTAATTTCACTGTAGTCCTAAATATAGGTAAAATTGTGTCTGTTTTGCTGAGGAAGATTCTGAGAATCAGAAGTATAACTTGCAAAATGTCATACAATGGATCAGTGGCTTGACCCTTGAGTTGCTGTCTTAACCACTATACCACGCTGCATCCTAACAACTCACAGATGCGGAGAAACAGGGATTGAAGCTGCTTTGCCAGTTAGGGACTCAATTCGCAAGTGTGTTCTACCCTCAGACAAGATAGAAAGCTACGTATTGCCATGAGTCCAGAGGTCCAACATTCTCTCTCCACCAATTCTTTCAATGAAAAAAGGAGGAAGGTTAGAAGAGAGGGAAGAAGGGAGGAAAGGAACAACACATGATTCCTAAATTTTCTCACAAAGTGCCATTTCTTTAGATCAAATTTTGAATTCCTTAAAAATTTTAAATGTTCAGTTGGGGCAGACTGGGTTCGACAATATTATCAGTCATTTTCACTTATAGTGAATTGAATTAATTTCCAACTCTTTCCTAAGAGCAAATTTTGAAAAGGATGACACATTATCCACAGTGCCCTGATTGTAGGGCTCAAGTCTCAACATTCATTACCACTCTGGACTGTGTCTACAGCAGTGACAGGAAGCAGAGTTTTGTGTCTCTGTGATCAGTGAGTCAAGAATGGTCTGAGAATTAGATTATTTAGGCTGCAAATAACAGAAATGTCCTTGAGCTGGAACTCAAAATCGGGGTTTAATTATTATAGGAATATAGAATGTCTGGGGAAATCCTCAGGAAAAAAGGAACCAACACCTTATGGCTACAGATAACCCAGGAAGTCCTCTGTATGCCTCCTTGCTATGTTCATTCATTTCTGTTCCATTCTTCTCCCTCAGTTAAGACTGTATTCTATTGTTTTCTGGTTTATATAGGGAAAACCACTACTGTCAGCAGTACTTTAGTGTACATACAACTCCTCCATACCGAAGTCACTAGAATGTATTTAGACAACAGAATCTCTTAGACTCAATTCCATATCATTAGCCTCTCTTGGGTCAAGATCATATTGAGGAGGCAAAGTAGTATTCTTATAATCAAGTGAATGACAGAGAGGAGAAGGAGTACTGGAGAAGAGGAAGACACTGACAGCTGGAGACACAACTCAACTAGGGTTCACTCTAGATGGGTCGGTATTCGCCAGTGAAATCTGGATAATTCATGAATCTATCAGTTTTTTTTTTCCCTTCAGAAGACTCCAAAGGCAGGATTTTATTCCTCAGATGGTTAGACTGAAACACAATTCCCGCAAACTATCCCTAGAGAATAACGTTCATGTTGTAGTTGTACTGAATTTATTTATATCCTTCTTTCTAAAAAGACTCTGAGGCAGCATACAAAAAAAGAAATATGATTATCTTAATGTGGGCATGGCTATAGAACACTAAAATAATGTGTCTAAATTCACTCTCAGTTTATTAAAACCCACAAATCCTTAGACTCTAATTAGGTTAGAGACTTAGTTGTTTAACTTGGGAGAAAAGCAAAGCAAATGCAGCAATTTGGGATATTTGATACACTGATTCATCTGTCAGATAACCAGTTCTATCTCTGTGTAATTTGCATGAAGTCAAGAGGAGCCTTCCCCATGCTCAGTCAGAATAAAAGCCCTTGCACAATGGAATTCAGAAAAAATTCTATCTGCAACAATTTTAGTTTCATGTTCAAAGGCTATAGAATTCTATTATGAGTACATATAGTGCCAGAAAGTACTTGGTTCTGCTTATTTTCATTCATTCATTCACTCATTCATTTACTTAACAAGTATTTACTGAGGACACCTACACAGGACCAAGTACCATAATGTGAATAACAGAACTGAAACAGCCTCTGATCTGAAAGCACTCACAGTTCATTAAAACAAGACAATGTGTTCAATGATATGATGAATGGAAGCACAGAGAATCAAGAGAGTATGAAGAAGGGGCTTGGCCAGGATGATTCAAGGAAGGCCTGCATCAGAGGAGTCTTCATCGTGATCTAAGAGAAAGAAGCAAAGAAGAGAAGGAAAGAGTTTTTGGCAAGAGGTACAGAAATTTCACACTACCAAGTGTGGTGAGAGAACAAGGCAAGTTAAATAGATCAACAAGGCCAGAATATAGGGTGTGAGAGAAGACAGTGAACAATTGTGAGAAATGAGGCTGTCCTGCCAATCCTGTTTCTTAAAAGAAAATATTCATTCCTATTAATAAATAGGAATGAATAGTGGGTATAAAATACCCACTATCTATTCTCAATATGTGTATTTACTGAGAGATCCCACTGGCGTTATGTTTACCGAAAACTTGTACACTCTACTTTCCCACCCTCACAAATGCTTCCATAAAACTCCAAGTCCTTACTTGCAACTAGGGTCCCTGATCTGACTCTCCTAGACTCCATGTAAGTCCTTAACCACTAGTGCCAATTGTGTTCTTACTGACTTGATCACAGAAACTGATTTCTCTTAATGGCAACGCTTCTTGGCGTCAATTCTCCCTAGGCTCCCAAAGCACCTAATGGTTTTGCCACCTTCAGATACAATATGAATAAATGATGAGCAATGTTATGATGCAGGAGGACGTCCTGAATTTCTCCTGTTCATTCCTCCAGTGTGTATCATAATAGACCTCACACCCTACCACTACTCCCTCCCCATCAAATGCTCCATCTTCCCATAGCTCCTTCTAGACTCCATCCCTTCTTTAAACTCTTCCTCAATCTGAGTTTTTGAATCCACACATCACTGGGGGTTTCACTTTCATGAAGCTGAAGACTCTCTAACTCATAAAACACTTCATTTCCTCCAAAAAATTCCATGACTCCAGGATCTTCTCTACGTCAGTGGCCCAGATTATTCCCCACAAAATTCTTTTAGACCCACCTTCATCAGGCCCCAGGTACAGGTCCATCCTTCATAAATTTCATTCAGTAATTGTATGTATTAAATAAATTCACTTTTGCATTTTATTTATTAAAGATAGTCCATCTCTTTTTTAATAGGGTTCTGCCAATTGGGCCCTCTAATCATTATGATTAATATTAAGCACCATTTCAACACTGAATTCATATCCTTCTAGCTAAAAGGAAAGTAACTTGACATTTTCTTTAGCTGGGGCTAACTCATCATAAGGAACAGTAAAATTTCTATCAGAACTTTTTAAATGCAGAATATAACGCAAGCTCCTCTCTCTTTGCTAATATGGAGACTTCAGCTAAGTAAAAGATACCTTTGACATCTATTGTATGGACGTGCAGGAATTCCATGGGCCTCATAACTGAGGCATATGAGATTTTACAAAGAGAGCTAAGCCATCTCTTCCCATTTCTGAAGAAAACATATGGAGTAATATTAAATCCAGAAAGATTAAGATAAACCATTTTTATATTAAATGTTGTTAAGTCCTCTTTTTTCTGTCCTTGAGTAAAAGATATAAAGTCTCTCCATCCCTAGAGTTCTTTTGAACCAAAAATAGTGTATATATACTTACATATATATACACACATACGTGTGTATATATATATATCTGACACTGTTTATTCAGATTAAAATCTACCTTCACCTTGGAGACATATTGTTCAGTTAAATTATATTAGAACTACAGCTCTGTCTTCCTTTTGTTGGGCTTTGGGGTATTCGCTAGACCTGGTAGCCATCATACTTCCATTTCCCTCTCTCAGTTTCTTCATCATCTACCATGTAAGAAGCCCGGCAAAGGAATGATAGAAAATACTAGAAGTGTCTTGCTCCTAAAATTTAAGATACCAACTTCATCAAAAAGCATTTATCCAATGTCAGTATGCCTTGGAGATAAGAACTCTCACCAATTTGATGATTGAGGTAGATTGTCTCAAAGATATTCAAGCTTCTGTTACATAAAGGAAAAAAAATACCAGTGGGGAAAAAAATCCTTAAAATATGCTTTGAGCAAGTTGATTCCTTTTTAAATTTTTCTTAAATTCTAGTTAATTATTGAGGGAAATGCTGTACTTTGAACACTGAAAGTTCAAAACTACCACCTTATTTTTTTCATCAAAATGAGTCAACTCATTTTAGTATGATCTGTAGATGTATTGCTCATTTTCCTCTTCAAGGCAAAACTTTCAAATATATCCTTAAGGACAATCAGTAAGTGTAAAAAATCATCTGATTCAGATATAATGAGCTAACACTAGCTTCACTTAGTTAAATAAAAACTTACCAAAAAGAAAATGTAAACTAGACTTTTGCCAGATAAGAACTAAATCACAAAAGGAAATAAAAAATAGAAATGAAATACCTATGAGATATATCTAAGGGCAAAAAATGTAGAAGTTTTGAAAGCAACAAAGAGTGCTTTCTTTGAACATATTTGTGAACAAGTTATAGCCCTTCGGCGTTTTCCAAAAGGACAACGAATAAAACTTATCTGACAGAGGCTTGGGAAATTATTTGCAAAAATCTGGTGCTTGTCCTATGCGCTAGAAAGGCCATTTTGAGAAAAGGCATTTGCTGTTACTAATACCAAGATTCCTCAACTTCTCAGAATAAAAATGCTTCCATTTAAATTATATATTAAGATGTGTATGGTTTCTGGTTTTTCCTTAGCTCTGCAGGAATATGTTCATTACATGCTAGTATCAGAAATAGTCCACATTGATTTTAACGACTTTATAGGATTAGGGGGAGCAAGGAGGGCAACTAACATTTATATATTGCCAAGTGTTTGGTAAGTGTTTCACCTACAAGATTTCATTTGATCCTCCAACTGAACAAGGTAGAATTTATAATTCCCATTTTACAACTGGAAATCTGAGACTCAGAAGTGTAGCCAGAAAACCCTCAGCTACTGAGTAGTATAGTCCAAGTTAAACTCTAAAGTTAAATCCGTGTAACACTAAAGTTAATTCCACTGTATCACACCGACTTCCAAACTAAAGTTTCTTGGGATTTTGCTAAGGTAATTACAGAAATGTGCAAGAAAGTAACAATAACCACAGAGTCTATAAATCAGAACAAAAATTCCTAATGTTTGAGTTTTAGTATGAATAAACTGTATACTTGCTTCATATATTCCATTCCAAATTTAAAAGAAGAAATCTTGAGTTCCTATTGCAAATTTATGTTTTTCACGGTGTTCTGGATTCTTGCCATCTAGTTTAGTTTAAGGGAGGATATATACATATATATATCTTTCTTTCGTAGAATAAAATATATGTTAAGGACATATAGATTGTACTTCAATACAGAAAACATCTAGGGAATATCTAAAGTATTTTTTGGAGCTACTTTTTGGTTCATATTGTTTTAGAAAGTCCCCAAAACCTAGGAAGTAAGCTTTTTGCATGTTACAGAGATTTCCTTGTATTGTAATAATCATTGGGAGCGTGTGTGCCTAGTGAGAGATACCCTTACTTGTAATTCTACTGGAATGAACAGGAATACTTTTATCAGAAATAATTCTGAGGACTTCTGTACCCTTCTTGCTCAGATTTTTGATCATCAGGTCCAAAAAGGAAAGATCATTTTGGTCTCAAGTTTCTCCTGGCTAATCATATTCTCTATACTTCATTATTGAAATAAATTCAAGTTACACTAAAAAATCATAAGTCCTAAATCACAAGAAATCATCTCAAAATGCTATCATTTTTTTCCCTCTATAGAGAATATATCAGTGACATCTAAATCATGCAAAAAGCACAAAAGATGCATAGGTAATCTTCCCAGAGTTCAGTTAGTCCATATCTGACTATGGACACTCATTACAAAAAGCATTTATTCAGACTAAGTAGAATTAAAAATACAGATTATCCTGAGCCAACAATTATGAGTCATCTATTAGACAACCAGATGTGTTCGATATTGGCTATAGAGTCCAAAATTGATGATAAACTTTCAATGAAAAGTCATGCTTGAAGGGGGAAAAACACACCTTGTACTTAATGTTATCTAGAAAAAGAGAAGAAAGTCAAGTTTACCTCAGGGTTAACTGGGTGTAGTAATCATATGCTCTGGTGAGAAACACTAATTAATTCCTAGGTTCTTTGCCCTCCTTCTACAGGATAAACTACAAAACAACCAATGACATTGACACTTAAATAATATGCTATTTTAGTTATTTTGTTCACAATGTATGACTATATATATATATTTAAAGCCCTCATTTGTGAAAAACCTTTCAAAGATCATTCGTCTCTATGTGATATATCTAGGTTATGAAATAATGCATAATCAAAGCCATCCTGTATTTAGGACAAAAAGCTCACCACGGGTTCGGGCCTGAAGCACAGGTGCTGTCGTGTGTGGACTGGACCTCAGCGAGACCAAGGCCGCTAGGCAGAGGCCCTGGCTGCTCCAGGAGCCGCATGGGCTGCACGGGACCCGCAGGCTGTGCAAGCAGCACGTGGGAACTTCATGTGGGTGCCACAGGAGACCAGGTCCAGAGACCCAGCAGGGAGGCCTAGGGAGCTGGTCCAGGCTCACACGGCGGAGCGCAGGCGATGGGGTGACCTGCGCAGCGGCGGCACCACCGATGGCCACTTCCGGGAGCACGATTCCAGCTGCAGCGCCGCGGCCTGGGCTGGCGGAGCCCGGCTCGGTGCACCACCTCGGCTGCCACCAACACTCAGGTCGTCCACGGCTTCCTTGCTGTGAGGGACACAGGATATTAAGGAGTCGGCTGCCCACCTGGCCCTCTTAATGCGAGGCCTGCAGGGACTCTACCAGGGCCACGCCCTACGCAGTCGCCCCCAGAGAATCCCAGGGTACCCTGAATCAGGGACCACCGGGCCCTCTCTGCTCACTCCTGACCCTCAGTGCGGGAGCTATATCAAAAACAAGGCCCGGTCTGTGCAGGAGGTGTTGCCCAGCAGCTAACGTGCCCAGAGTGGGTGGGGAAAAGGCAGCAGCCCAGGCAGATGGGTCCGGCCCGCCCTCCAGCCTCCTGGCCGCCTATGACATCCGTGCCACCCCCAAGGAATAGGAGACGCCGAGGAGCACCATCACGTGAGGGCACCTGCAGAGGAATCGGGGCAGCTTTGAGCAGGACCTCATCCCAGCTCTACTGCAGCTTGGACACTGACCTGAGCTGTGCCACAAGAAAGCCCATCCTCTGCCCCCCACCTAGGCTAGCCAGCTCTTTAACCAGAATCTCCGGGGCTATAATAATAAATATGTTTGTAAAAAGGGGTAAAAAAATGAGGAATAAATAAAAATAAAGGGGGGAAAAAAGGGGAAGAAAGACATCTAAATTCCAACCCAGTAACAATGTTAAGAACCAAACAATTGCTTCTCCTCCTTTGTAGCCAACCATACAGGTTCAAAGGCATTCCTAATACAAGACTTCATTGCACTGGTTAAAGAAATTTATCTGATGTACAGAAATAAGAGGAAGCAGACTTTTTATTGACCAGCAGCTTTGGTGCATACAGCCCATGCTCAGCAGGTCTGCCAGATGCAGGTAATCACCGACAACATGTCTTCTTTTGTAGTATTTGAACTCTAGAATCAAGTTTAATGCTTTTTAAAAATGTTCAAAACTATTAAAAATTTTACTGCTTTTTAAAAAATATAAGAAGTCAGTCTGAAAAGACTACATACTATGTGATGCCACCTAAATGACACTCTGGAGAAGGCTAAACTGTGAGGACAACAAAAAGGTCAGTGGTTGCCAGAGGTTAAGGGGGAGGGATGAACAAGTGGAGCACAGAGGATTTTCAGGGCAGTGAAAATCCTCTGTATGATACTATAATGATGGACACATCACCATTATACATTTTTCCAAATCCATAAAATATACAACACCAAGACGTGAACTAATAATATAATCTCTGGACTTCGGGTGATTATGGTGTGTCAAAGTAGGTTTATCAGTTGTAGCAAGTGTTCAACTCTGGCGAGGGATGTTCATAACAGGGGAAGTTATGCATGGATAAGGACAGGAGGTATAAAAGAAATCTCTGCACCTTCCCTTCAATTTTGCTGTAACCCTAAAACTGCTCTTAAAAAATAAAGTCTTAATTTTAAAAAATTTTAAAATATTCAACCCAAATGCAATGGATACGGGGTCAGAGTAAAGAGCTCTGGCACTAAAACCTCATTAAGCTTGAGGCCAGACCTCAGATCCAACAATTACTAGCTTTTAACCTTACACCAATTTACTACCCTCTCTAAACATGAGTTTGCTATTTAGGAAAGTGGTGTCAAAACAGTATGCATTTCAATGATACATTCTTATGTAGATAAGAATGTAATGCTATAATGCATATATAGCACTTACTCCAGTGTCCAGCGAAGAGTATGTGCCCAATAAGTAATAGCTGTTCAATTTAAATTTAGTTCTTTCTTTCCAATACTATTTGTGTGTATGGGGAGGGGCATAAAAGATAAATCCCAATATGTATATTCAAAAATAAGGCAAGTAGTTTTTGAATTTTGATTCTTCCCCTCTTTAGAGTATTTCCATTCATATGTAGAGCTATATTTTCAATTCTTTTGTACTTGCTCTTCAATATTCTGGATGTTTTGATTTTTACTTTTCTAAATTAGTTTCAATTTTTCTCCTCCTCTATTGTTGAGAACAGAGTTTAATCTTTTGTACACGTTGACTGTTTTATTCTCTGCCTACACATATCAAGGGTGAAGTGGGTAAAAGGTGAGTTTATGCAGAATATTTAAGAACAATACTGACTAAAATTATTTTCTCTTTACTTGATTTAATGAATATTATCAATATATCAATACAACTGTATGTTGCCTCCATAAGCATGGACTTAGACAAGAAAAAATTTTAATTAAAGTACTTACAGTAAACCAGAAATCTTGAAATCTATGTTTATTGGTTGGAGATATCCAGGATTTAGGGTTATTTAAGTATAGAAAACTAACTAAAAATAGGTAAAATCAAAACATACATACACACATACAAAAATAGATAAATTTATTATATTTGATATTCCTGGTACTATGTACAGGTATCAGATGTCTCTTAAAACATATTAGAACTTCATTCAGGCAGAACTTTAGACACTATAGTTTTATAAGGGAAATGTAGTAATAATAGTAGTTAAAATGCTACTTCCTTAGTAACATAAACAGCCTTTTGTTAGATCTGAACATGAAGAGTAGCCCACATTAGGAACAAATCAGTCATTCATGTAACAAAATTTGTCATCCAGGTCCTCTTCTCAAAATCATATGGCATTGGTCAAATAACAACCAAAAATGGATTCCATTTACTTCATCAAGATATTAACTTATTCTCTAGCATTATTCATTAATCTGAACAGGACAGAATTTGACATCTAACATTATTGAGTATGATATATTATGCACTGTTCATTAGAAAGTAAAAATCATTTAATATTGCAGCTATGAGATGATGTGATAGAGTCATTTTACTTTTTTCCCATAGTGTCAAACTGCTTGCTTCCATTACTGAACATGAAGGAGCCAGTGGAAAAGAAGAAAAATATAATCCCCACAAGTAATGAGAAGTCATGGATAAAGTTACTTTGAAAAAGAGAAAAAAATGATTTCTTGACATTGTATGTCAAAGAAACCATGAGAAGTGCTTACGTTTATTTTTCTTTACTAACAGATAGATATAGCATTTGGGCAATAAGTATTAGCTAGAGGTTCTAGATCCTTATTAGTATGAGTAAAGTTGTATGGTCAATGCAGATATTAAGATTTTTTTAAAGGTTAATATTTAACCACCACAGAAATATTATCAATAAGCATGATGTTCTATAGCCAAATTTATCTCAAGCCAATGTGCCTTTTAGGCTCAATTTTGACAGTACACCAAGAGAATGTAAAATCCTATAGACTTATGTTAACTAGTTTAGTTCATAAATCTGACCTGTAAACCAGAATTCCAGTTTGCTAAGGTATGATGAAAAATATAAAGGTAATACAGACTAGTAAATTCTTAACCTCTATTCTCAAAGCCAAGTAATCATCTGATAGGTGTTTGGTAAGCATGGACTCAGAACAGGATTTATATTAATTGAATTTTATTGTCCTCAGGCTATTCCCTCATAGAAGAAGTCTCTCCCATTGGAATATTAAAAACCTTTTGGATAGGGCTTTCTATATCTATCTCCCCAGTAGGGATGGTGTTGCTAATTTGGTCTTGATAATAGATTAATTGCCATTGGCTAGATCCCTTAACTTACATGCTTATGCCTACCCTCAGTATATCTCCTATCTTATTTTCTTTTTTAGTGTTCTATTTCTTTTATTCAGTCTATTCTCACCAGCCCATAATCTGATCTTTTTATAACATTAGACAGAGATCTTTAATTTTCTACTCAATTAGTATCTGTTCAATTCTTTCCCCTCCAGTAGAGCAGCCATGCAGTTTGGGTAGGAATATGGCAGGGGGAGACAGAGATTACCCCACTCCAGTTCTGGGTTGGATCCCAGTATGTCTAAAACAAACAGGATACTCTCATCTTCTCTGCCATATTGATTGGTGCAGATGACCCATCCCAAAGGCAGTGATCAAAATGCCTCATTCCCAACATAGGCAGAACACTCCATGATATAAATCACAGCAAAATCCTTTTTGACCCACCTCCTAGAGGAATGGAAATAAAAACAAAAATAAACAAATGGGACCTAATGAAACTTAAAAGCTTTTGCACAGCAAAGGAAACCATAAACAAGATGAAAAGACAACCCTCAGAATGGGAGAAAATATTTGCAAATTAATCATCGACAAAGGATTAATCTCCAAAATATATAAACATCTTATGCAGCTCAATATTAAAAAAACAA
>NC_041222.1:67470921-67487748 GCF_002837175.3 Physeter macrocephalus
GCAATCCCACTACTGGGCATATACCCTGAGAAAACCATAATTCAAAAAGAGTCATGTACCACAATGTTCATTGCAGCTCTATTTACAATAGTCAAGACATGGAAGCAACCTAAGTGTCCATCGACAGATGAATGGATAAAGAAGATGTTGTACATATGTACAATTAAATATTAGCCATAAAAAGAAACAAAATTGAGTTATTTGTAGTGAGGTGGATGGACACAGTCTGTCATACAGAGTGAAGTAAGTCAGAAAGAAAAACAAATACTGCATGCTAACACATATATATGGAATCTAAAAAAAAGGTTCTGAAGAACCTAGGGGCAGGACAGGAATAAAGACGCAGGCATAGAGAATGGACTTGAGGACATGGGGAGCGGGAAGGGTAAGCTGTGACGAAGTGAGAGAGTGGCATGGACATATATACACTACCAAATGTAAAACAGATAGCTAGAGGGAAGCAGCCACATAGCACAGGGAGATCAACTCAGTGCTTTGTGTCCACCTAGAGGGGTGGGATATGGAGGTTGGGAGGGAGACGCAAGGAGGGAGGAGATATGAGGATGTATGTATATGTATAGCTGATTCACTTTGATATACAGCAGAAACTAACACACCATGATAAAGCAATTATACTCCAATAAAGATGTTAAAAAAAAAATTGCCTCATTCCCATAGCGCTGATTAATAAAAGAGCATATGAACCAGTTTAAGCAAATGAAAACTGAAGTGTGGTGTGCTGGTATCCTTTGCAAAAGATGGTGCCTTGTTCCTTTCAGAAAACTACGAGCACATTCTCTTTCTGGAAAGTGTAGTGTGCAAATACTAAGGCTAGGGTCATTTTAATACCACATAGGGAACCATCCATGGATGATACTTATCCTGCAAAAGGCAGAACCCAAAGGTAGAAATTGGTCTAAGGTAACATCATTGTCTTCAGGGTTGATTTGATTAAGCATATCAAACTGTGGAAGATTTAAAATATGTCCACAAAATATCTGACACATCTTCCTTTAGTAGCTAGAGTTAACTCCTTTCACCATGACTGAACTTAGTGACTCACCTCTAACAATCAGTGTGGCAAAAATAACAGTGACTTTCAAGACTAGGCCATAGACAGCACGGCAGCATCTTCCTTGTTCCCTCTCATTCTTTCTCTCTCTCCCTCCCTCTCTCCTGGTTCTTGGGGAAGGCAGCTGCCATGCCTACAGGACACTCAAAGTTGCCTATAGAACGGCTCACATGGCATGGAACTGAGGCCTGCTGCTAAGAATGAGGAAGGAGCTGATGCCTTCTACCAACCATGACATGAGTGAGCTACCTTAGAAGGAGAATTTCCAAGCCCAGGCAGGCATTGAGACAACAGCACCCACTAACCAACATCTTGACTGGCACCACATGAGAAACTGATCTAGAACCACCCAGCAAAATCATTCCCTAATCCCTGACCCACAGAAACTGTGGAAAAAAAATGTTTGTTTTAATCTGCTAAATTTTGGCCTAATTTGTTAAACACCATTAGAAGTAGATTATACAATCCAACCTCTGGAATGCCTAAAGAATGAATAATTCCTCTTTATGTTATTACTTTGAATTGGGGCTTACATTTTTTTTCATTATTAAATAATGAGTCCTGAATGCTACAAGGTAATATTATATATTTCTATTGTGACCCATGACATATTAATATATTAATATTTCAGTTTAATTCTAAAAGAAAATTATTCTTTATTTCCAAATTCTTGGGTTAAAGGAGGGTGGGAAGGAAGCAATTTCTTGGTAGTAAACAAAGTACTGGAAGGAATTCGAAGGAAGTACCATTTTCTTTAATAATATGGGGAAGTCACCAGAGAAAATCCTATCTCAGGCAAAGGAGCCAAAGAAGGTAAAGATGCCCACCATCTAAAATTGACTACAGATCTCTCTCTACAAATATGGTATACTGATTTCCTGCCACATTCAGGCTATTGGTCCCAAGTCTGAGGCCTTAGGTGTCTCAGCTTCCTGTCATAATTGGATTCAGGCAACAATGTTAATTCCAGATTACAACACATGAGATGTCAAGTCCATGCAAACTCAAATCATGCCAAGAATGTTTGGCAAAGGGCTCAAGGCACCATTATTCTGGGGACAAGAGTAAAGAAAGCCGATCTGCAATGAGGGAATCAAGCTAGTTGGACAAATACCAGAAATCTATGTCGGGTGAGGAAAAGAAACATGACTGTCTCAACATCTAAAAATGAGTAGAGACCAAGTGAACTAATGTTCAGTAACTTGAAGACTTAAAATAGATTATGGAAAACGCAGTTACCAGGATTCATAAAAGTCAAAGTAGAAGCCACTTGGTGAATAAAACAGAAAACTGCAATGCAACAAAGGAGTCCAATGATTCAGACACACAGAGACAGAATTGGCTCTAAGCTAAGCCAACAGGTGTGCACTGACTGGGTCCATCTGTCAAGATAAGAGAGCAAAGATGAAGAACAAAAGAATCAATTATTTTAGTGACACTTGCCATGAAATTATACTGACATTTGCACATTTTTATCGACTCTCCTAAAATCTATGGTACAAGTATAAATATAGCCATAACAGAATCTCAAATGATACTGTCACATTTTCACTTTTCCTAAGGTTTCTGTTATTCTTAGCACACACTGGTTTTCTTTTTCTGATTTAGGAAGAAAAATAGTTGACATTTACTTTAATTTTATATGTCATGGTATGAGCTGGGTGGAAGAAAGCATTGTTGTTTAATTGACACAGAATTCATCTAGACTGAACACCACTATGGTTCCTTTTAAAGATGGGGGATCTAGGATCAGAATTCACAGTTGTAATAATGCAATCAGGATTCAAATACAGTCCATGTGCCTTCTAAGATGTCATTGCTTTCTTTACTTACTAAGAGATAAAACTGTTCCAGAGACAAATCATAGCTTTACCCAATGCACTGATTTTAGAAACATAAAGTTCTAGCAATTATTCGGAAAGTTGAAATTAAGCATTATTACACTGTTTGCCTTTATGTTATTTTTATAGTAATAGTGACGCAGAATCCACAGGTTCCTTATAACCTGGGCAACTACTTCTCTTTTCTTTTTTTCTTACCCATGATAATGCCTTTACATATAGCACCTTATCAATACATATGCTGAATACTGCCATGCCTCTTCAGTTTTCTAATCCTTCCCTTCATGCATGCATGCATTCAAGGAGTAATTATTGAGTATTTGTTATAAGAAAGTACATTTCTGTCTCCACCTATCATAAGACATTTGATTATGTCACCTTTGTTTAAATAGAAATATACCAACTGCCCATATTTTAATAGTCAGCATTTATATATACATACACATATGCATATACACACACACACTCTTCTAAACTAGAAGAGTTCTTTCAATAAGCCCCTATTAAAATTAAAGCTTTATAAATTAGAGTTTTACTTCTAGATTACTAAAATGAACTCGCATGAGATTAGGACAACAATGCAATAAAAATTCAAGTTTTAAGTAATACCTCTTTTTTGCAACTTCATATCGATATACTGGAATCAATTTGAATGTAATTTCTAGCAATAAATTTGTTCAAGCCCTACATATGACTATGTTAACCCAAAGCAAAATAATAACAATATTTTCTGTTCTTTGATGCAGATACAAAATTTATCAGTGCTAAAGGACAAATATATTTGAATAAATATATTCATTTTCAGCATCTAACAATTTTCCATTTCCCCTACTGTTAGATTTTTAATTTGTATTTTTATGTCCATGATATAAAGGATGGGTTTTCTGTTGCTCTTTTTTTATTAAGGGTCTGTAGTGGTGGAGCACACATTTCACATTCAGTGCAATGTATTCAGAAAGAGAATTTACATATTTAAAATTAACATAAATTTTGCTGCTATTTATGCATCCTATCTGGTCATACTCAAGGCAGGTAATGGGCTGTTTGTGTTGCAAACTGGAATAACTCAAGTTATTTATACATCTCAATGGCAAATCTAGCACTTTGATATTTTTACACTTTTCTCTTTATGTATTTTTTCTCTTAGCAGTGTATCTCAACTAGGCATATTGAGACAGACGGTTAAATGTTTGGTTTAATGACTTTAAACTATAGGGAAAGGGTCTTCAATAATTTTCGGTGAGGGATGCAGTATTTACTGCTACGTTCTATAGAAGCCTCTCTGTTTTCTTCATCCAGAGTAGAACTAACCATCTTAGTTTCTACAGCAATTGTTAAAGAGCCTTTATGTCTACCCCACAATTTCTCTGGTTTCTTTCTCCTTCTTCTCCTGTTAAGTACAATCCCATTTGGATCTCTTGGCTAAGCAATCCCAAAGGTCAGGAGAAGCCTGGCCCATATCCACTTTGGGAGGCCCCATTTATATTAAAGAAAAAAAAAAAGAAACAATAAAGCAGAGTTACAAAAATGGCAGCATATCTAAAATGCTTATATTTTAAAAATTAATGATTTGTCTCGGGCACACACACAGAAATACAATAAAACTCAATTATGCTGTTCCAAGATAACTGCAGGATTTATAAAATTTAATTAATTAGTACATTTAAGGCAGTGGGTTCAGCAAAATGACACAGAACTAAAGTTCTGTAATGGAGATGGCGCTTTATACGTACACTATTAGTAGATAATGTTACAAGTCTAAACTTGAGGCCTTTCATGGATATGAGGCCTGAACTAAATGGCCCTTTTGGCCTAGCTGCATCAGATTCCAAAACCAATCTGAAGTTCAACAGAGCAACAGCAAAGTACCCTGTACTGGGTATATCATATTTTTCTATATCTTAGTCCTGATTTCCTATTGTATACAAGATATCTTGTTTTCATTATAATCCTCCTTAAACATAAGTTTGAAACAGCATTTAAAATGATAAAGAATAAAATAGCTTAGCAGTATTAAAAATACTCTCTACAGATTGAATTTTACCTCCTAGTTACACACAGATTTGCTTAGTGACAAGCTTAATTACCTCAATCCTCTTCTAACTGCAAAAGACATTGCCATTATTATTACTACTATTAATATTATTATAGTTAAATTCATTGAATGCTTACTATGTGCCAGGCACTGCAATAAGGCTTTGATATGCAGCATCTCACTTGATTTTAACATCATTTGTGTAAATAGGTAATATTATTTACCTCATTTTATAGACATAATATCAGTTACATACTTAGCGAGTCTGAAACCTAAAAAAGGTTAATAATTTTAGCCACAGCATTATGGAGAATAAGAATTGCATGCCCTGGACTGAATCACTACTGCTACCTAAGGCAGACTTGGCCCCCTCAATCTCAATTAAAATACAGACAATAAACTATTTGACTATTAAAAAAATAAGTGTTGAATCTAAAAATCTATGCATATAGCTAGTGGGAACCTGGTGTATAGTGCAGAAAGCTCAGCTCAATGCTCTGTGGTGATCTAGATGGGTGGGATGGCGTGGGGGGGGGGGCGGTGAGTGGGTGGGAGGTCCAAGAGGGAGAGAACATATGTATACCCATAGCTGAATCACTTTGTTGTACAGCAGAAACTAACACAACGTTGTAAAGCAACTATATCCCAGTAAAAACAAAAATCTATGCATAAAAAGCAAATATAATAAAAGAAAATGAAAATTTGGCATAAACATTGAGAACATTACTTGAGAAATAGTTTGGTTTTGACTATTACAGCCCACTCTTCAACCCAAACTTTTTCATGTCTTGCCTCTTCAGTATGGACATATCATCCTAGGTTAGACAGCAAGGGAAACAAAACTGTGGCCATCCTTCAGGCTGTTTCATTGTTTTCTGCAAAGTGTTGAGGGGGGAGATCACAGGTGGCTGAGTAGGTGGACAAACCTTACATCCGTCATGTCATGAAGTCTATAAAGTATGTGATGGACGAACTACTACGGAGTAGTAGGCTTCCTTTTTAAAACTGTTCTTTTATGTTGACTCTCCAAAAGCCATATGGGCTGGCAGGATCATAGATGGAAGAGACTTATGTTACCTTTCCAAACAGGCAAAATATCTACAGAAGAAGGAGCTCTGGGTCAACTGGTGAACTTTAGGATTACCAAAAAAACCCAAAACTCATTGTGATATACCACTGGGAGAACTCAAGAAAAGACTTCGACTCTCACCTCATAGCATTAGAGCATAGCCATGCCAAGTGCCCATTAGGTATAAGAATCTTGCTATGTAAATCTAGACTTGGATTAATCAAAATCACTACAGTTGTTGAGAAGTAATATCTTGCATAAGTATCCATTTTCAACACATGGATACTTTCAAGAACTGCTGCTTTTGTAAATACACTGTAGTGGTATAAATACCCTTAATTGGAAATACTAGTTTATCTATTACAAGAGCTTATCTATCTCACGATTGGGCTCCTCATCACCATTATGTTATTTACCTTAGTTCCTATTACTAGTAAGCATTCTTTTTAAAATTTTACATCAAATGTATTAAATATTGTTTAATCTACCCTGGAGCTATATTAAACCAGTTATTTTGGAATTCTTGATGAAATGGCCCTCAACTGGGAGCCAGACAATCTGGTCCTAGGCCTGGCTCTGACAAGATGTGGTCATGTGATCCTGGGCAAGTCTCTGAGCCTTGTTTATCCCTTTGTAAATGACAGGATAGGAGTAGGTGAAAAGTAAAGAAGAGGGAAGAACACATCTTTGTTTCAACTCTAACTGTACACAATGTAAGAAATTACCACTCTCTCCTAGACACATATCTCAAAAAATCCTGATGCCCATTTCATTAACATTACTAACCAGCATATCTCTAAAGTGGTAAGGCTGTCTAGTAAAGTAGGGACCTCTGGCCCAATCCACTTGGGAGACACATTGAGGAAACTGTGAAAAAGATGCCATCCATTACAGCCCAGCTTTAATGTGAAAGTTCGGTGCTTAAAAAACAAAACAAGCTCTCTGTTCTTTATGGGTTCATAATCATCTCAATGATTTCTGAATAAGCTTCAAATTGATCATCTACCTTACAAGAGGTGAAGCACTAAACATAAAATCTACTCAACAATGATGTGGCATTGTGTAAAACTAAAAATATGTGTTTTTCCACTCAGTAAAGAGTCCATTTGATTTTCCATGTGTAAGAATGGAATACCGCAGTGTCTCAAACTGATGAATTTGAAGTAAATACAAAGGCCTATTTAGCAGGCGTGCATCCACAAGATAAGGAATGAATGATTCTAGAAAAATGGCATTGCTCCCATTAATATTTGGAGACATGTTCATTGCTCTGCATGCCACAGACGTTTAATGTCTTCCTTTCTCATTGAAGGGAAAACTGAATTGCATTTATTAATGAAGTGGCCAGCAGCAAACCAGAGCTTTCCAAAATACAATGCAGAAATTGCTGTTTGAAGGTAAGCAATTTGTAATTCAAACTTAACCTCACAGCTAAACATTTGCCTTATTATATGTTAAGAACTTTTATAAACATGCCGTTATTCCTTTTTTTTTTTCTCTTTTTTTTTTTTGTGGTACGCGGGCCTCTCACTGTTGTGGCCTCTCCCGTTGCGGAGCACAGGCTCCGGACGCGCAGGCTCAGCGGCCACGGCTCACGGGCCCAGCTGCTCCATGGCACGTGGGATCCTCCCGGACCGGGGCACGAACCCGTGTCCCCTGCATCGGCAGGCAGATTCTCAACCATTGCGCCACCAGGGAAGCCCCTCCATTTTGTTTTTAATTTGTAGATTTAATTTACTTTCTGCATCTTCAGAAAGATCCTCCTCTTTCTCACTCAGGTTCCATTAAATATTACTTGGGGTATATGTCTCAAAGTTGAAAATATTTGTTAAAACAAAGAATTTTTTTTTTTAGTAAAGGGATTTATCAAACCTTTATTTGATATAAAATTATTGTTAGTGTATGGCATTTGGCAAAGACCTATTTTAACTCCAAACTGTTAAAACACCACCAAACGGAAATGGCCCAATATTTGATCATCTTAGAATTTAAATGTATAGGTCCATCAGGTTTTCTGGAGGAGAAACCTTCAACAAGGATTTGTTTGTTTGTTTGTTTGTGTTTTTTCCAAGAGAGAGCAAAATGTTTCCTGCAAGGGAAATCACCTTAAAAGATTGAGAGGGAGAAGACCAAACCTGGTCAGGGAATAAGTCCACAGAAAAGAGGAGAAGTGATCTGGGTGATAGCATTGTGTTTCACCTGTTCTCTGGCCTGAACTTTTCAGCTGGAAACTTTTGTCAAAAGCCAGGCAAAGAAAACAGGAAGAAAAAAAAAAAGAGGTGAATCTAAAGATATTAAAAGTCCAAGAAAGCATGGCTTTGTGGTCTCTAGAGCAGAAAGGGACACAAATGGAGAAGGGATAAGATTCACATTTAAGAGAGTCAAATCTCACAACACCAAAACATGGGCAAGAGCATCAATCTTAGAAACCCACAGGAGAATGAAAGGATGACCTGATAGGGAGCCACGCTAGTCTGCATCCAGAGGGAAGCTGCAGGAACATTCCTGAGCATGCTGGACTCATGAAGGTTGCTTTCCTGAGCATATGTATGGTTAGTAAGGCCTAGAAAAGAAGTATATATATATATATATATATATCTTTAACATCTACTTGAAAATCAGTTTATAATCCCTATGATGCATGACCCTAAATTCTCCAACGGTCATTTTCCTGAACATTCTCCTAATTCTTGGAAACTTTGCGACCCAACTAAATCCTTTTCTACAATATTTAAATGCCATGTTATAACCTAAGTGCAACTACCCAATTCATCCATGATATAGGTCTTTCTTCCTATGTGAAAAATTTCACCAAGACACCAGTTTTAGCCCAGTGCTACTGCTTAATTAAAGGCCACACTAAGATCTCCTGGGATAGCAAATAGCTAGTGGTATGCCATTGCTCCAATTTATTCTTGGACAATTGAGTATGGCTAAATGAGTCCCATGAAGTGAGTGACCCCAAGGTTCTCTCAAGCTTCAAAGTAATTATAGTCATATAATCAACATATATTTTCAAAGTGGGTGAAAACATGTAACAATTAATTAAGATGGTTCATTTTATCAAATTCTAATTACCTGGTATATTCACTCTTACCAGAAATGATTTTTACTCATTATTATGAATGCATTCTCAATTGCATATACAACACATAACCACCCAAGACTATGCTTGCTCTTATCTAGTAATTAAACATCTCTTTATCTTCTAATTCCATCTTTATCCAATCTTTGGTACAAAATAATACCTTACATTTATGGAGCACCAACCTTGGATCCAGAACAATGCCAGTGCATTGTTCTTCCTCACAGAAATCTAGCAAGATCTGTTTATATGTTTATATAAGTTTAAATATGAGGAAACTGAGCACAGAGGGTCAAATAACCTATCCAAGTTCATGTAGCTATTAAGTCACTGAACCTGTATTCAAACTGATGTCTGGCTCAAAAACCTGTATTCTTCTTGTATTATCACACTGCTTCTTAGTTTAAGTTGTCCTTCCACAAAGAGAAAGTGTAATATAGATCTCTAAAAGAGATTTAGTCCTGGTCTGGGTGGGCTACTAACCTCCTCTTGTTTTCTGAAAACATTTATTCATACCTTACCGCTGCCACATCATGTTTTGTTTCTTCTCTGTCTTGTGTCCTGCTTCCCCATCCTATGTCCTTCCTCTGCTGCCTCCTTGAAACATTATCACAGGCACTTAAATACTTGCTGGCCAGCTGGTTGTAGAAATGTTTCCAAACTATGCAAATTAGTTCTATCAACTCGTTTCCTCTTTATCTTGCTTCTTAAAATTGAGAACTTTGGTTAGAAGAATCCAGAGGCAAACAGATGCCAGAGATCTCACAATTTTTTTTTTTAAACTTGTGTAGCCAAGGACAGATATGATTCTTTCAGGCTTAAAGCAAAGAAAGCCTTCAGTACATCTTTCACAATTTATAGGAAACCTAATTAAGCAGGAAAAGGTTGAGCTGCCTCATGTGTACATAATGTATCATTTTCAAAATTCCTTCAGAAAATCATTTCATGTGATCATAACAATGATTATGGGAGATAGGCAAAAACAGAGTTCAACTGAGGTTAAGAGATTTTCTCAAGGTCACACAGCAAGTAATTATTATGAAATTAATTAATATTAAAATCGTTATCCCATCCCAGTTGAATAAATATATAACTGCAAACATTCAGATATCTACACTGAAAATAATTTTTAAAAATACTTAAGTAGTTACTGAACATTTAAAATGTATAATGCCAGAACTTTAAAGGGATAGAAAGCAGCATACATTATGAACTTTGCCATTAAAACAGATTTTCTTAAGCCCTGGGGGAGGGGCATTGATGGACTTTTAGAACTCCATGAAGTTCAGGAAATTATATACAAAGTTTTGTAAATTTTACATTTTGCTGAGGAATAGTTTGATAGTTCTTACCTATTTTCAAAGTTGTCTATGACTAAGAGAATTTTAAGAACCACAGATTTAGAGCTAAAAATGTAGTTAAAACACAGAATAATTGAACCTCTAAGGTGAGTTGATTGTCATATAACTTCAATTATTCACTTAAATAGAGATGGACAATATAATGGCAAAATTAACTTTTTTCTAAAGATCTCATATATTTTCAAAATCACATAATCTCCAAATAGCATACTGAACATTTTTTGGAATAAATGCTCCTCAGACTGTTTCAAGCCTTTCATTAATTTTCAAAGTTCTGAAACAGTTGACTTTGTGACAGTTTTTGTTGGTGCTCTTGTTGCTTTTATGAAGGAGGAGAGTTTTTCAGAAGTCCTTACTTGAGTATTCCAGAAGTGCGCCCCCAACTGTGTATTGGTGTGATCTGATTTGGAGATCTACATAGAAGCCCTATGCTTGGGTGATTTGTTGAAAATGATAGCGATCTCAATCTCAGTGGCAAACAATCAAGGAAGGCCTGAGACTTTAATACTAGTTGGGGAAAATAACAAACCAGCCAAAAAAATTAACAGGGCTATCTAGGGGGAATGAGATAGCCATAGCAGGCTTTGATAAGCTCCCAAATAAGCTTTGATAAGCTTCCCAGGGGAAGAGGGTGGAAAAGTTGCATGGAAGTTCAAGAGAGACTGGAAAAGGTCCCAGTTACATACTCATCCCTAGTTGAATCTGAGACCTACACAAGCAAAAAGTGAAAGCTGAGTAAGACTTATAAACTGTCTGAACTTTGAATGCATTCCCCACCCCAAACATAGAACCCCTCAGCAACAGCTGGAAAGCCACTGGCTCAAAATGTCTAAGTACAACCTCTAATCAACCATTGGCTGACCTTTAAGCTGTGCTAGGAAGGAAGAAAGAGCTAAGAAGCCAGTCAAGAATAAAAAGAACTAGCAGAGACATCAGGGGCCACAGAATCCATGGGAGACCTCTTCTACAGAATTTGTCCAATTAAGCCATTAAGTAATCCAACAAAAAACAGCAGCAGTAGCAGCAACTACCATCCCTGAGTAAGAGATCAGAATCCATAGTTGCTACAATATATCATCTAAAATATCCACTTTTCGGGGCTTCCCTGGTGGCGCAGTGGTTGCGCGTCCGCCTGCCGATGCAGGGGAGCCGGGTTCGCGCCCCGGTCTGGGAGGATCCCGCGTGCCGCGGAGCGGCTGGGCCCGTGAGCCATGACCGCTGAGCCTGCGTGTCCGGAGCCCGTGCTCCGCAACGGGAGAGGCCACAGCAGAGGGAGGCCCGCATACCACAAAAATAAAATAAAATAAAATATCCACTTTTCAAAAATTACAATATGCAAATAAACAAGGAAGTGTCATCTATACATGAGAAATAAAGCAGTCTATAGAAACCGATTCATTGCAAAGGAATAGAATTCCTATAAAGCATTATCATGAGTTATCCAGGATTGAACAGGCTGCAACAGAGCCTTAGTTGTTCCTACAATAAGGAAAATGTCAGTCTCAGAGTGACTTGGGTGCCCTATATTCTAAAGTAGTCTAACTCTTCCATTTGGGCACTGGTTCGAGCACTTTAAATATCAGAAACACCCATTCTTCTGTATTTAACCCACCGGCTATCATTTCAGTCACCCAGTCATAGCAGCTGTCTGTACCACTTGCAACTCTTGCTGTGATCACCTCCACAGAGGATGGACATAAAAATGAGATATGGAGGGACACCATTGTGAACTGGCACTAGAGTTGTGCCCTTCCCAATGCTTCACATCGTAACTGATTAGGTGGAAAAGCACAGAAGAGTATTTGGGCAGGAAGGGGAATGCCTTGTTACCTCAAGGAGTCCATACTTCAGTGGGTCTGGCAGATTTCTCCTGGTCCTAGTGCCTGAATTTCCTTTCCCCCTACAGCTGGCAACGGAAAAAGTTACTGCTCCATGTAGTGTCTTTTTAAAATAAAGTTAAGTAAGCAAGAAAATAGCTTCTGAAGAAAAGGGCAGTAAATAAGGGGGATAAAACTTCAGTGCTTTTAGTATGTTCCCATTACTCCTGCTATAAATTTTACCACTGAGACTGTGTGGTTTTAAAGAGACCCCACCAGCAGTTTATTATTTTGCTTTTGCATTTCCAGTTTATAAGGTCAAGTTGAGCATCTTGAGATTTGAATTCTATATGGTTGTGATTGTTTTAAGCAACTTTACTATGAAGGCAAAACACAGGAGCAGCATGCTATATCCACCCACAAAGATGCCTAGAGTGAGCACATTTTCCCCTAGACTTCTATGAGATGTGGAAGCATAGTCCTTCCATAACAGCATCTTAGGCTGTTAAAACCCACAGGAGAACTGCTCTCTGGAGATACAAGGACTGTGAAAAACAAGGGAGTAAAGGCAGGAGACGATGACTGCATAGCAACAGGACCAGAAAAGAGGTGAGAAGGGAATTTCTATGTCTCAGGAGGAGCCATAATGCAAAGATGGGAGAAAAACTTCAATAAGGATAGCACTGGGAAATGTAAGCTGAATCTGCGCATATGGGAAACTGGTTAGGGTCAAGCTTCTCCCACTACTGTTTAGGAAGCAGAACTGTGTCTTATTGCCAATCTATTAGACAATCTAATGAACACAGCTTTCTGCTCTGTATCATAAAGAAGCCAGACCAAATGCCACTCTCCAAGTTAGATCAAATCCAGCTTAGTCTGAAGCCTACCTGTTCCCCAGGTAGGTTTTCTGACTTATATTGGAAATATAATCTTTCATTCACAGTTCTAATTCTGGAGAGCATCTGGACATTGTTTGTTTGCTCTTAAAGAACATTTTTCAGAAGGACATAGTGGATCTAGTGCTGTATTCTGAATGTAAAAATGTTAGAAGTTGCAAATCAAATAAGGAAAGAGAAAGCAAAATATCAATAAGTTTTTACAGCTTCTATTAACTGTAAAATCCAACTAATCAAAATAACACACTCCCAGCCTGGAATGCTCTTCACATAATTTAGCTCCTTCTCATCCTTTAGGACTCAAATATTAAGGCCACCAATTTAGAGCATCTAGCTTGGGTTATACTCTCTAAAACCTCTTTATTTTCTTTGTTGTTTATCTGTCCCATTTAAATGGAAACTCAATGAGAACAAGCATCGTGTTTATCACAGACCCTAATATGTAGATGATGTGTCATAAATATTTGAATGAATATTTTTAGATCAGAAAATGGTTTATGCAGCTCTCCGACATGGGTCATATTTCTTGAAGTAACTCTGAGTTTCAACAAACAATATAAAAAAATTTGCATTTTTATTATCTTTTAATAAGTAAAACACATTAATTCCTGTTTCATAAATTGAACTGATTTTTTAAGCACCTATAATTTAACAGTTGTTTTAAGATTTTAGAACACCAAAGGTGAATATCACGGTCCCTTTCTGGAAGGATCCACAGTAATGAACATTCTGGCTGTTATATAGAATTGCATGCAACATCACTGGCCCTTTTATTACTTTGCACCATTGTACATGCCGATCCCATTTTCTGGAAAGCCATGGTAGCTTTAATAGCTTGAAATACATTCCTCATTCTCCAAAACATACTGAAGGGTGACGATACACGCTATGTTTCAAATACACACACAGGGGAAACAGCAGAGGCTTTTACAATGGTCATCTAGAACCACAGTCTGTTACAGAAAAGGAAAAAACAGACTGAAAATATTGACAAGTTTTCTGAAGTAGCATGTCTTTGAATTGTTGATGCAAGCAAAAACACAGGAAGCCTTGAAGATATTAGGCAAACCGATGTTTAGATTACCAGGCTTAGAAATTAGAAGACAGTTGGGGGTTGAGGGTTAGAAATGGTTAGAAATTTCTCTTATCATGTGGGCTTAACTGAAAGCAACTTATCATTTCAGAAGCATAGAATATCAGACAAGAGTTTCTGCCTTGGGAACATATGTATATGTGTAACTGATTCACTTTGTTGTAAAGCAGAAACTAACACACCATTGTAAAGCAATTATTCTCCAATAAAGATGTTAAAAAAAACAAAAAACAAAAACAAAAAAACAACAAAACCCAAAAAGGTTTAGATCCTAAACTCCTTCTATTTTCTTGGTGAGAACGGAGATGAGGATGCTACCCCATGCTTTAACATTTAAAAACAGTCCTGTGTGGGCTCTCTCCATAGAGCTTAATTCAATCCTTCTTTTTATAAAAAGAGATAAAAGAAAAATAACAGAACTGATTTTAGTTATAGAATAAAGGCAAAAGTCACTGACAGAGGCAAAAATTTATGGATTACAGTTTAGTAGAAAATAGCAAGGACAGAATTATTTTTTTAATCAAATATCCTTAAAAGCTTTGTATATTACCAAAATGACATATAACGGTGAAAATCATAAACGTAATCCACCACATTTCAGGGAACCAACCATGTGATATACTGTCCACAATTTAATTGCATTTATAATGAACTGTAATACATTTTGGAAATAGAGCAAGAGTCTGAACTCTATTCTTCTGTCAACCACTAATTCGTTGGCAGAAAAACTTTCTACAGTTCACTTCTCAGCTCTAGAATGGGGATGATTTTCTACCTTCTTCATGGCCTATTTGGAGGATTACAGTTACCTATGAGTGCTTTGAAAATGTGTAAAAGGATTATGCATGCGTTTCTATCCAGCCTAAACAGTCACCTTCAAATACCTAAGAATTATTACTGCTTCATCCATTTTTTCTCTAAAAAGTAAATACAGATAACATTGCCGAAGATATTTTAAAAAATAAACGTTAATAACGGTTTCAAGAACGGGGAAACATGACATTAGCACATAAACAATTGGTTACTGGTAGTGAAATGGACTGAATGATTTGGGTAAACTTCTCCTCGATAGATCCTCACTACAGGTAAGCCCTCCTCTATTCAGCCCGTGGGTCAGAATGCATTTTCTAAAATGGCAATTATGGATCGTGTTACTCAGGTACTAACGTTATCAGGTCAGATCCCAATCTCCATGTCAAAGTCCCTCATCAGGAGGTCAGGACTCCTGCCTCCCTCCCCCATTTCCTTCAGCTGCTAGATGTTCAAGTCATCAAGGCCCTCTAAGGATCTAAACTCCACTCTGAGGGCAGGTACTATCTCATTCCTCTCTCTCCTACATCCTCTTTCTTCCATCATTTAAGTAGCAGCAAAGCCATTTGCTTGGTTGCCCATATTAGGGGAAATTCTTTTCCACTTCCTATTTCTCTGTAATAGAATGACTTGTTCAAATGATATTTGTCTCCTGCTGTCCAGTAAATTCCTTGAGGGCAAATGCATGTCACTTTCCTTTTTCATGTTTCTATAATATGTTGCCCAGTATTGTCAATATAGCAGTGGTGCATGAAACTTCATTAACAAATAAACATCAGAATTTCTCTCTCTTCTGCAGAGCCCTCCCTGACTGCTTAGAATGAAGACAGTGAAGCCTGAGCCTATCCTGTTTAGCCACGGCATTTTTATTGCTCCCCAACTTAATATCCGTAATAATTGCTTCCACTCTGCACCACCCACCTCAAATCCACTCTCCATACAACAGCCAGACTGATCATCTTAGAGCATAAATTAGAACATGGCCTTTCCCAGATTCAATTACTCCAATGGTCTTGCACCAGCACTTAGAATTAAATTCAAACTCCCTTTCCTGGCCTTGGTGATATAATTTCTAACAAGAAGAATGTTCCTGCACATGTCTCCAACCTCACCTGCTCCCTATTCCTTTTTACTTACTGCACCTCAGCCACAGTGATCCTGGAACACGCAGCTAATTGTCAAATTAGGCCATTTAACTGACCATCCTCTCAGCATGAAACGCTCTGCTTCCGAATCTTCACGTGGCTAGCGTAGCTCCACGGACACTGACTCTGAAAGCCTCCTATCCGCCTGAGAGCCAGAGGAGCCGCCCAAGATACTCTCTATCACGTCTCCTATTTTATGTTCTCAACAGGTCTTAAAATTATCTGATACATTCTGAGTTATGTGTTTATTGTCCGTTTTCTCGCAGTATGTAAATCCTGTGAGATAAGAGACCTCATCTCTTTTATTTCCCGCAATAACCCTAGTTCTTAAAACACTGCCTGGCGCATAGTAGGCACTCAATACATGATTATTGTATAAGTAATCGAATAAAGCTGGGTTTTGCCTCCACACTCCAATTACTTTTTTTGTTTGTTTTTTTGTTTTTTTTTGCGGTACGCGGGCCTCTCACTATTGCGGCCTCTCCCGTTGCGGAGCACAGGCTCCGGATGCGCAGGCTCAGCGGCCATGACTCACGGGCCCAGCCGCTCCGCGGCATGTGGGATCCTCCCGGACCGGGGCACGAACCCGTGTTCCCTGCATCG
>NC_041222.1:67487764-67509640 GCF_002837175.3 Physeter macrocephalus
GCGCAGGCACAGCGGCCATGACTCACGGGCCCAGCCGCCCCGCGGCATGTGGGATCCTCCCGGACCGGGGCACGAACCCGTGTTCCCTGCATCGGCAGGCGGACTCTCAACCACTGCGCCACCAGGGAAGCCCCCAATTACTTTTTAAAAATGTATTTTACAGTTTTATTCGGAAACATCTCTATTTTTATATTCTAAGGGCAATTCCAAAGCAACACACAGAGAAATCATGGCTTAATCATCTTTAAATCCATCAGTCTAGCATGTGTCAAGACAGATGGGTTGTGCTCAGTATTTATGGAATTCTACATAAGTGAAATACACGTAATCATTTTTCTTATATGGCTCGGAGTTATATGTTTATACTTACACAAATGCAAATTCCAGCTTAAGAGTATGTTTTACTATTAAAGTTCATTTTTCAGCATGTTCTTTTTGGTTAAAAAGAGATGCATCCTCAGTTTAATTTTATAAAGGGGAAGTTGGATTCCCAGGTTAACTGATAAGAATCTATTTAGCCTATTAGCTTCTGAACTGTGAAAGAACCTTTTGACATTCTTATCAACTGTGACCTCAGCATTGATTTATAAAGAAAACATAGGTGCTGATTGATTTGGGTGACCTATTCTTCCCTTCCTCTTTGGGCTTATTTTTGAGTATGATCAAAAAAATTTTTTTAATAGCTACCTATTCTTTTTGAATGAAACCAAATTTGGGGATTATTGCATAGGCACGCACACACACTTTTTCTCCATTGTTCTTGCTTTGTTTTGATTGTGATTTTGCAATCCTGTTTACTATTGATATGAATAAATCTTGTAACTTATCTATTTTTCCTTAACCATGACAAAACAGATGACTTGGTGACTTTGTCCCAGAGTCTTATCACTTTCACATTACTAATTAGTTCTCTCTCACGGTCAAAATTAATTCCAGACTCTCCATTCCTGAAATGGTTTCCTCTATTTTCTGAATGACAAGATTGTCAAGGAAGCAAATTATTTTTTTATTTACATTTAGAAATTTGAGACTTCTAGCAGTGTCCAAATAGGTGAGCATCTCTATTCAAAAACCTTCCTTTGCCTCTCTTCCTTCTGGAATCTGATTTACGAAAGCCTCAAACTTACTCCAGCCTGCCTAGGCCAGTTAAGGCAGCATGTCAGTTCTAGACAGATTCACTTGGTTCTTGACCAAATGAGGTCAAGTAAGGCAACACTGAAAGGATGCAGTGCATTATCAGAGAGCATCAGGACATGTAGCAAGATGATTAAAGGCAAAAGCTTAGAAGCCAAGCAACTTGTTTCAAATTCTAACCCCACCATGTATAAAATGATTACATCTAAGCAGCTAATCTTCTTAACAGAATAGAACCTCCAGCAATCTATAAAAACATACTTGTTTTGTTTCACAAATACCAACTATAACAACTTTGTACATTATAATCCTTAGTAGTCCACAAAAATTATGTCTGTGAAATATCACTATTTTGAAGGTAGAAAAAGTCAAAGAGAAGACATGATTTTTATTTAATTTTTTGCATGATCCGCCAAATTTTTTTTTGCCTCTTTTTTAAATTGAAGTATAATTGATTTACAATATTGCATTAGTTTCGGGTGTACAGCAAAGTACTTCAGTTATACATACATAAATATCTATTTTTTTCAGATTCTTTTCCCTTATAGGTTATTCTAAAATATTGAGAATAGTTCCCAGTGCTATACAGTAGGTCCTTGTTGGTATTCTATTTTATATATAGTCGTGGGTATATGTTAATCCCAAGCTCCTAAGTTATCCATTCCCCCACCCTTTTCCCCTTTGGTAACCTTAAGTTTGTTTTCTATGTCTGTGGGTCTATTTCTGTTTTGTATATAAGTTCATTTCTATCTTTTTTTTAAGATTCCATATATAGGGGTTTCCCTGGTGGCGCAGTGGTTGCGCGTCCGCCTGCCGATGCAGCCCTGGTAACCATACGTTTGTTTTCTACATCTGTGACTCTACTTCTGTTTTGTAAATAAGTTCATCTGTACCCTTTTTTTAGATTCCACATATAAGTAATATCATATGATATTTGTCTTTCTGAATCTGACTTACTTCACTCAGTATGACAATCTCTAGGTCCATCCATGTGGCTGCAAATAGCACTATTTTGTTCTTTTTTATGGCTGAGTAATATTCCATTGTATATATGTACTACATCTTCTTTATCCATTTCTCTGTTGATGGACATTTAGTTTGCTTCCATGTCTTGGCTGTTGTAAATTGTGCTGCTGTGAACACTGGGGTAGGTGTATCTTTATGAATTATGGATAGAAGATGTAAATAGACATTTCTTCAAAGAAGACACACAGATGGCCAAAAGGCACCTGAAAAGCTGCTCAACATCACTAATTAGGAGAGTGCTTGCTTTTTAGAATTCTATTGTAGACTATTAGAGAATCCTGGCAGGCCCCCCAGAGAACCCTGGACCCTACTTCGAGACATACTTTCCTTTAAAGAGTAATAAAGAAGACTGGCTAATAGCATTGACTCTGGAGACAGATAAACTTCTATTTAAATCCATGCTCTAGAAAAATAGTCTGCATGCATTTAAGCAAGGTATTTGAACTCTCTAAACATTTATTTACTCATAAAGTAGGGAAAATAGAACCTACTTCCTAGATTTATTGTGAGAAATAAATAAGATGACATCTGTGTTTAGCACATGACTATTCTGAAGTATTAGTTACTAATTCCATTATACACACACACACACACACACACACACACAGTTCAACAGCACTTCCTACCTCTTGAAGAGGTCTAATCCACCCAATGACCACCTTTCTGCCTCTCTACCTGGATCTCCTTTCCTCATTCTGCATCAGCATTACCTCTCTCACATTGTAGAGTATCCAAGAACAGAGACTGCATCTGGAAATTTGTCTTACACAACATCTAAAACAACTTGACACAAACTTTTGGATAGTGTTATTGCAGTGGAAGATAGCTGTAAAAGTACCTCATAAAATCTAAATCCTATGTTTCTTCTGGATCCAACATCTTTTGAAGTTGATAAAATCCAATGACTTCACATCACAAAGTTATTAAGGAGAGAACGTTTCACAATCATTATTTCCTGGGATTGGAAAACACATAGAAAACTGACAACTTGTTCAATAATAGTTATTTTCTCTAAAAGCAAATTCATCTTTCTCCAGTCTGCTTGATGCTTTGTTATCAAACCCAGATATGTTGTCTGTTAAAAAGCTCTATTCAATCTTTAGTATTCACATTCTATTTTTTCTAGACTTCACATTCAAGATAAATGTTCAAAAAAGCACACCTACAGCTAACACTCTCTGCTTAATATTCCTAAGACCCGATCACTTCATGCTAAGCCTGACTATACAAATGGGAAGGATATTGCTAAAGCTGCAAAAGAACATGAACAGATTTCCTCAAAGGATAGAAAGTTTTAAGACTATGAATTATGAAGAAGATTAGCCTCGATTCAACATTCCTGTCTTAGAAATGATAAGATTAATAAGCAAGATCACACTGATTCAATGATAGGCATTTTCAAATCTTTTTTTTTTTTTTTTTTTTTTGCGGTACGCGGGCCTCTCACTGTTGTGGCCTCTCCCGTTGCGGAGCACAGGCTCCGGACGCGCAGGCTCAGCGGCCATGGCTCACGGGCGCAGCCGCTCCGACGCATGTGGGATCCTCCCGGACCGGGGCACGAACCCGTGTCCCCTGCATCGGCAGGCGGACTCTCAACCACTGCGCCACCAGGGAGGCCCTCAAATCTTTTAAAGCAGAAAACAGATCGAGTCCAATGAGTTTGTTGAGCTACTATAGAGAGAAAATTAATTCAAAAGTCATTGACTAATGTTGACAAGGGAACAGAACCTGGGCAATCAAAACTATTTTTTCTATAGGAAAGATTGCTAGATTCTGACACCAAAGTCACAAAAAGATTTTTTTGAGGTAGTTTAGGGGTAAAAGGTGATATGTAAGGATTTCAGAATTTTAGAAGACAAATTTGAAGTGGACTGATATGAAACTAATAATTAACATGTGTAGATCCAGGCACCAAGTACATCTGTATTCATTATTGCTTCATGAGCACCTAGCCCTGTTCTCAGCCTCTGAGAGCTGAAATAGTGAACAAGACAGACATTCTCACAAAATGACCAGGAAGCAAGAATTATGAGTCCATCATGATAAGCGAAGACACTGAATTTCAGAGATTAAAAATGTCCACAATCACACAGTAAGTGAAAAAAGACTTCTAACTCTAAATTGAGATTTCTTTCCTTTGCATAACACTTGTCCAAATAACAAGTTGCCCTGAAATATAAAGGAACAGCTTCCATCCCCATTTTCCCCATGGGTTAAGGGTACAGATTCTGAAGTCAGATGACCTGTGTTCAAATCCTACTACCACCTGGTAACCTTAAAGGATCTACATAAGTTCTAAGTATCTCACTTGCTTCATCTGTAAGATGGGTGTGAGACAGTATGAGCTTCATAAAGATGCTGTGAGGATTAAATGTGATAATACTCATTAAGTATCCAAAACAGTACCTGGCATGCCACACACATTTGAAAAACACCAATTATTATTGTTGTTACATGTACACTTAAATTTATTTTGTGAACTGAAAGCTGTTTTGCAAGTAAACATCCCATAAGTGTCAGTGATCTAAAAAATATAAACACAAGTATAATAAAATACTACTAGTTTGGATTGAGAATAATGATCATTTCTAGGTAAAAGGTTTGAATTCATAACCATTTGAGTTTTTTCATCAATAAGGACCACAGATCCAGATTTTTAAAACAAGATTTGGACATTTACTGTACTCTGAACATGGGAAGAAGAAACGGGGGAAGTACACACAGGGCATCCGTGCTGCACCTCTGGGGGTTCCACTTGTGCTGTAGTCTATAGGAACTGTGCTCTAAGGAGGCGTGCAGTCAATAGCTGGCAAAGCCATACCTAAGGACTCCCAGAGCACAGCGGAGTAACTCAACTCCCAGGCGTTTTGGTAACTGTCATAAAGGGACTGACTCCATTTTTGATGTTTGGCTGTTGACAGCTTTCAAGACCCACTCCTTCCTTTGCCCTCTTGGCACCATCAGGAAGTTCGAGTAATAAGCACCACATCCCCACTGCCCAACCCCCATGAAAACCCCTGGCTAGTCTCCATTTCTTGCTCTCTCAAGCCATTTTTTGGACTTATTTGGGAAACTTGCTCTGCCCTCCTCAGAAAGCTTCAGTATGTGAGTAATAAATCTTTTGTATCTTCTTGTTATATGTATAGTGTCATCAGTTTTGCCATCGGGACCCAATTTTGGAGTGGGGAGGAAGGCTCACCAACTTCAGAATGGTGCCACGACAGTAACTTAAGGTCATAACTGTCCTTTTGTTTATCCTTTGCAAAACTAGCTCAGTGGCTCAAGTAAGTACAGCTGGTCTTCCACATCCACAGATTCTCCATCTATGGATTCAACCAACCAGGTACAGAAAATATTGGGAGGATAAAAATTCCGAAAAGTTCCAAAAATTGAAACTTGCATTTGCTGCATGCCAGCAACTATTTACAAATAGCATTTACATTGTATTTATAACTATGTATATAGAATTTACATTGTATTAGGTATTATACTTAATCTAGAGATGATTAAAGTGCATGGGAGAGCATGCATAGGTTATACACAAATACTACGCCATTCTATACAATGGACTTGAGCATCCACAGATTTTGGTATCTGCAGGGGAATGCTGGAACCAATCCCCTGTGGGTACTGAGAGATGACTGTAATTTAGGGAAATCCTTAAAAAGAACTATCTTTTAGAGGTAAGAGTCTCTTTATCCAAGAGCTACTTTTTTTTTTTTTTTTAAGTTTTCCAAGAACTGCTTTTTATTTTTCTGTGGTCATTTGTTCTTATGGACATAAGACATTTTATCCTTGGGTTGGGGACTTGGGAGAGAGATGTCTTTGGGCACAGTGAGAGTTGAAGACAAACAGGTTTTTGGGGATACAGAGGAATATTGGACAGGGAAATTTTGAGAGAGGTAAAAATATGTTCAAATTTGCCCAGGACAAACCCAGGTTATGTCTGTTTGCACAGCATTATTATGAACAGGATCCTCTTTTCACTCTCAAAAGTGCTGTGACTGGATAATAGATATGTAATCCTACCTTTGATCAAAGATATTCTGAGACACAGGGTAGAACCATGGGTCCATCTACAGAGGAGGAGCCAGTGAGGTCCTCATCAGGGACACCATGATGAGAACTCTGAGGAGAAAAGACTGCTGATAAAAACATCTGTTCCCTGTTCTCAAGGAACTTAGAATACAGGAAGTGTAACTATTGTACATGGTATCTGACAACTGCTGCAATTGACAGTAATACAGCAGTGAACAAAATCCACATGAGCTCAAGTCCTATCTTTTTTTGATAGGTTATGTATATAGGTGGGTGATCTGGAGTTGACCAACATTCCAATTTCTACTCCTTTGCTTTCTAACTATATGGCCTAAACAATTTAATAACTTCCATAAATTTTAGCTCTGAAACAAAGATGCCAATTCCTGCCTTCCAGAACTGTTGTAAGGATTGAGTAAGCTAATGTAGGCAAAGGTCAATATATAACACCTTGCACAAAAAGGCTATATGTAGGGCTTCCCTGGTGGCGCAGTGGTCGAGAGTCCGCCTGCCGATGCAGGGGACACGGGTTTGTGCCCCAGTCCGGGAAGATCCCACATGCCGCGGAGCGGCTGGGCCCGTGAGCCATGGCCGCTGAGCCTGCGCGTCTGGAGCCTGTGCTCTGCAACGGGAGAGGCCACAACAGTGAGAGGCCCGCGTACCGCAAAAAAAAAATTAAAATTAAAATTAAAAAAAATAAAAGGCTATATGTAAACAATAGCTGCTGCATACTACTCTAATGACATTATTATTATTATTAGCAACATTATCCAGGTTACCAAGTTCTTTCAACTATTTTATGCCTACTTTAATAAGGAGAATAAGAACAATTTCAACAAAAACAACCGACATTAAAACTATTTTTAAAGACTGCTTGTTGGGACTACAAATTGATACTGTCCTTCTGAAAGGTAATTTGTCAAACCATAAAAACTTTTGTGCCTATTTTTTGAATCAGCATTTGCACTTATAGAAATTTATTCTTTAGGGAAAATCATTCCCGTAGTCAATAGGGTGCAGTAACTGAAACACGGACTTTGGAGTCTGGAGCACAAGGGTTAAGTCCACACTTACTAGCTGTGCTACCCTGGTCAAATAATAGAAAATCTCTAAGCCTCAGTCATTTCCTTTTTAAAATGAGGACAATTATATTATCTACTTCATGGGATTATTGGGAGGATAAAATTATTGGAATAAAGAATAGTGTATGGACTTTAATAAGTGCTCAGCATTATTTTTATTACATATAATCATTCATCTAAAATTATTACATTGTAAATCAACTATACTTCATTTTAAAAAAAGAATGTATGTGTATAACTGAGTCACTTTGCTGTACAGCAGAGACGGGCACAACATTGTAAATCAACTCTACTTCAATAAAAATTTAAATAAATAAAATTATTAATAATAACAATTAGAAACCAGTTCACATATCTTATAATAAACTGATTCAATAAATTTTATACATATAATTATGTAGATTTTTAAAATGTTGTATAAAATATTTTATGTAACAATATAGCATTTCAAAATATGAAGTATATCATTTTCCTTATTTTTAAATAAAAGGACTTGAGTTTAAACATTTAATAGTGGCCTTTCCTCTTTGATAGGATTATACATGATTATTTATTCTTGCTTTCTCTATATTTAAAAATTTATAAGTTATATGATTTATTTTATGGTCAGAAAAAGTTTAAAGTTATAAATGAAGGAAACCAAAAAAAAGAAGTATTTGCTTGCCTACAATCTTTTGATTTTTTAAAATTGCTTCATAGAGCATTTTAGTGTGGATAGTGCAAAAGTGCAAAAGTTACCTTAATTCCAAGTCAAATCTTTAAAATAATTCATAATTTCTCAATTAGTTCAAATCAAATTCAAATTCATTATACTTATGAAGACTCTCTCTTTCTCTGAATTCTATTTAGCAGCCTATCAGTGATTCCACAGTAAAGAAACAGGTGCAATATTAATGAGACCAAGGTAGAAAACCTCCCATGCAGAAATAAAAGTGTTTTGACATCATGAAGTGGATTGGCTGTGTAAAATTACACAGCCATGTAGATTTCAATTCTATTTAAGACGTAGGAACACTGTCTTGTCTACTAAGTGCAACAATATGATAGAATTAGAGAGAATAAAGAAGTACATTTTTGTTATTTCTGAGATAGAGAAGAGCAAAAAAGGAGCAAAACTCATCCCCAAATCTTAGCCAGACTTACTACATATAACAGCTTATTTTTTACCCCTGGAAATTCACACCAGATTTATAAGGGCAGTTTAAACACAAATACAGAACTCAGCAAACAAAGAAAATATACACTTAATGGAAATAAAGCATATTCTATTCAGAACAGGTCCTTATAATCTTCTGCTGTAAACAGTCACACATTAAGAATCTGAATTCACTCTCACCCACTGTCATAATAAGGCAGAGAAGAAAACACTAGCTAGAAGCATCCTCCAGAGAAATGGCTCATAGATAAGTAAGTAACTCAACTAATTTGGGACACACTTTTACACAGATCCAAGTTCTAGACCATGAGTTTGTTGCTATTTATGATACAATCCTTCTAAGGAAACCATTTAAATATTTAGAAAATAATAATTATGAAAGAAAACCAAACCCAGCTGATAAACGTCATCATGCCCAAGTGGCAAAAAATTTGATAAATTCATATTCATTCATTCATCTTTACTGTCATTTTCCCCATTATTTAATCTCTTTTCACTGTTTATCAGTAGTTGATGATATAACAGAATTTACATGAAATTCCAGTTCTGTCCTCTAAATAAAGGGAAAAAATTCTACTCCTCTCTCTCTTCCAAAACTTCTACAACTTCTTACAGTGTGTCCCAGACACTTCCCCTCTCCATGACAAAGTAAGCTGGGTAAGGGTCACATTAGAGCTGAGACTGCCCTGAAGCATACTCGGTCTAAAAGAGCACTATAGGTATAGGTACTGCACTCATGAGTTCCATGTGAGAGTAATAGAGTAGGGAAGGAAATCAAAGGCCTGAACTCAAAAGCCATCCTCTGGTACAGAATTCTATCAACTCATATGGTTTCTTCCTTTAGTAAAGAAAAAAACAACAAATCTGATCAATGATTTTGCAAGTCCAACCATAGTGTTCTCTCCCATTTCTAAAATCACACTTGTCTCTTTCATTCACTTAACAATGAATAAGGTCAAGGAATTGTGGTTATTAAGATTGGGGAAATCTTTTAGATCACTTAGTCCAAAATTACATAACCCAGCAGCTTCATTTTGAAGATGATAAAACTCAGAGGATAAGAAAAACAAAAAACACTTGTCTACATCTACAGAGTGAGTAAGTTGAAGAAGACCAAATAAAAGATTTCTTATAGTGTTTTAACACGCAACACTATGTCTCTTGTCTCAACAATTGGATCCAAAGTTCTTTGAGTTCAGGCTATTAAAAAAAAAAAAAAAAGCTTATTCAGACCACCAAGGCAAGTAGGAGAGTATTATTCAAAAAGCAGGTACTCAGTAATTCTCTTAAAGGTTGAGCAAAAGAACTAATGGCTTTCTCCAATAGTTAAATAGTGCCTTGTCTATGTATAATATATCCCAAATAAACATAATTAATACAAATAAGTAAAGCAAGCAATTCTAACACAAGTCTTCACAGAAGCAAAGGATTACTAAAACTATCAAATGTCATTTTTATCCTCAAGTCAGGAAGATAGTGGAAATGTTTTCTACATAGTAGGAATTTTCACGGGCCCTTCCTCTCCATAAACACATAGATGAAGTTCTCTAAATATATAAAATTCCACCTTGGGTGTGCTCAGGCACACGTACACACACACACACACACACACACACACACACACACACACAGTTTTACCATCATAAGAGATAAAAAGATTCAGATTCAGTTTGAGGAAACCAAGTAGTTCTTGACTAAAAAGAAAATTACCTAGTATTACTACCACATGACTCAAACAGAAACTGTGTACTGGTCAAGGTCCCCTCTACACACACAGGATATTCCATATAATGGAGCTTTCTAGGAGCTACCTGGAGCATCCACTGTGGTCAGAACATAATAAATCAGGATCACCAATTCCATAATAGTTTCACTTTTGATTAGAGTTTGTTGATTTCTATTTGAGTGTTCAGTGTTTTTCAAATAAAAGCAAAGAATAAAAGATTTCTGTAAACTCTGCTTGGTGGATCTGGAATGGATGGATGCCCCCCAGTAAGAAAAATTTATTGGAGTTGTCTAGTTGGAATCATGATCACCGGATCTAAAAGAGATCACCGGATCACCGGGCTAAAAGAGATCTAAACCAGAATGGAAATGGAAAAAAAATCATCACTGATATCCATGTGGAGCAACACACTGATCACTGATATTCATGTGGAGGAATACAGTTGATTCTGTAATAATCATTGCCTCTAAGGGGCTCCATACTCAGGACTGAATCAACAAACTTCAAGTCCCTGTTGATTCTAACTTTTGCCAATAGGTAAAGCATATACAAAGTAAAGATGAATGGCATACAAAATTTACTTATGATTACCATCAAAACTAACTTCCTAATATCTCAATGAGAATATTCTAAAGTTTGGTTTAGAAACAATTACTTGCCCTCAAAACAAACAAACAAAAAATCCAAATATTCCTGTATAACATGAATTAATGTTTTTGTAGTTTGTCCTCATTGAAATCACCAAGTCTCTCTCCTAAAACTCACTCTTCTTCCTATCAACTCATTAACCCCAACCAGAAATCAGAAAGTTATCCTAGGTATTAATTTCTCATTCACACCATCCTTCACTATGTCTGATCACTAATGTTTACCAGATCTATGCATATACAAACTCTATAGATATAGACTGCTTTCCAATCATGCCTCCAGTCTATATTACTGACTTTATTGTTCTAATCCAGGTCCTCAATTTCTCTTTCCAAGATGGATTGCAGTATTTCAAGTGTCATCACTCAGCCACATTCCCATGAAGTCTTGCCCTCTCCTGTAAGGCTTTCCTGATTGATTTACTCCTTTTGTAAAATCTTCTAGCATCTTAAAATCCTTTACCTACAGGATAGATTCAAAACTCCTTAGAGTAATCTATAAATTCCTCCATTCTCTGGCCACTGCCTAAATCACTAGTCTCATCCCTTGTCATACTCTGATCTATCCCTTAAGATTGATAATCTGTGTGAAGCTTTCTCTGCCTTCTCTTTCCCATCCTCCAGAATTAGAGATGATCGTCCTGTCCTTTAGGAATCCATAGTCATCCGTAGTTCTAGAGAGACAACTATTTACAAGTCTTCTTCAAGCCTGTCACAGTACATTGCAAAGGACTGATTATATGTAGTCTCTAAAACAGGAGTGACAAACAAGTTTTATTTCTGTTGTATGCTAATTTTAATCAATGGTTAGAGATTGCCTGAAATTGCTGTTGAGAAAGAATTTTTGAGGAGCTGACTTGACCTGCTTTCAAGCTCTATCTATTATTGGAACAAGTAGGGAGAAGAATGATATTTGTACCAGCTATTTGTCACCCTTGCCCTCGACTGAGAGTCCTGGAAGGTAATGAAATGTGCTTTATTTTTTCATTCTCCGTGTCTGGCGCAGTGGCTGACTCAAAATTCATTGAAAACACAAACCTCAAGAACCCCTCATCCTAATCTGTAACTCCACACACAGGAATCCATACTCATTCTTTTCAGGTCCTTTAAAGAAACAAATACATAAGTACTTGAGTATAATTTGTGTGACTTGACTAATAAGAGGAGATATTCATGTGCCATTATGGACAGAAGGACAAGGGACCTAGTAAGAGTGACATCAGAGGCACTCCAAACACAACTTTTCCTAGTAGCTTTGTAAAATTTTTTGGACAATTATTTGACCCTTCCCAAGCTCAATTTCCTCATCAGGAACATAGGGATAATGAAATCTGCTTTGCAAGGTTGCCATAGGGATTAGAAATAAAAAGCATCATTACATAGTGGGCCCTCCGTAAATGATAACTATTAGTATGTGCTATTTTGGTACACAGCAAATTTCCATGGGAAGAAATACATTTTTTCGAACCCAAAGGAGATAATTTTAGTCCCTTTTAAGAGGCATTTTTCTGCTCAGTTATGTAGGTTGCTTTGTTAGTTAACATACAATCAGTGAGTATCAACTCCATTTATTACATGCTTATGTTACCCCTGCACTAGCCCTGAGCTCATGTTGCACAGCAGCCTCAAGGATGTATATTATGATTACTTTTAAGAATCAATGAATAACTGATAGCCATTAAACACTTTGCCTTTGTGTAATATATTCCATCTATGGATTTTGAAGGGTTAAGGTTTTTAGCTCTTCTCTTCTGTATTTTGAATTCTAGCTTATATTTACCAAACTCCAAACTCTAGCTTATATTTACCAAACTCTTAGCTTGTATTTATAACTCCAAATTATAAAAAAAGAATAAGACTTTTCCAGAATCAATGGATTCTTTGAATCTTCTTTGAATTCTTATGTCAGGAAGAATGACCTTTTCACAGTGTTTCCATAAGTCGTAGCTGAACAACATATGGCTGTATAGGTATATACATCAAGGAGGTGAGGGGATAAAATGCTCACAAGTACAGGCTGGAGTCAAGAACTGACAATGCGCAGAAGCACACAGTTGAATCTAGTGCAACGCCAGCCAGTCAGTAACTGCTACTTACTAGGCTCCAAATTTCAGTTCTCATTTAATTTGACCCTATTGGGTGGGTGTTACTGTCCTTCAATAAGAAAGTAAAAGGACATATATACACTACCAAACGTAAAATAGATAGCTAGTGGGAAGCAGCCGCGTAGCACAGGGAGATCAGCGACTCTAGAGGGGGGAGATATGGGGATATATGTATATGTATAGCTGATTCACTTTGTTATAAAGCAGAAACTAACACACCATTGTAAAGCAATTATACTCCAATAAAGATGTTAAAAAAAAAGTAAAAGGTTTAAAAGATTAAGTCACAAGGGATACAGCATATTATGGAAGAAAATATGGTTACAGGATTTAAATGCTAGTACTGTAATTAACAATAAAAACCACCACCACTACCAATTGCTTTCTTACACATGCTGTGTACTCTACTAATCCACAGGCTCTTGAATGGCAGAGCTGAGACTGAAACCTAGATTACTCTGGTTTCAAAGCTGGTTTCAAAGATGTTCTCTGTAACACTTAATTTCCTCTGAAAGTAGATGAGTTTGAACATCTCAAGCCCCTCATCGTTCAGAGCCTACCCTTCTTATCCAAAGATCTCCCATCTTCCCCAGACGGTGCCTTAGCCACTCTAGGGTTTTCTGCCACTGCAGTGCCACTTGCATTCATCCTTTCCATAAGGATAGGGAATGACCCACATGCCACGTTAGAGAAAATGCAAGCAAACCTTTTGAAGGTGTTCTGCAATCTATGCAAATTAGTACAATGATGCCAGACAATCTAACATAGACAGACACAATTAATGAAGCCATAGATCCAAAATTTGTATCATAATGGACAATTAACTCAAAATCACTGTCATCGTGAATCACTTCAGAACAGGGAGATGAATCATAGCTTTACAAAAGTGTTGTCCTGTCTAGTTAATGAGTGTCTGCAATATTGTTAAAATTTTTATTAGGGTTATCATTAAGCACTTACAGAGCAATTTGTTAGTAGTTTCCTAACCCTCCCCACATCACCATCAAAACAAATTCTATGGCAGTTCTGATTCTGTTTTTGCCCTTTTTTTTTTTTTTTGCGGTACGCGGGCCTCCCTCTGCTGCGGCCTCTCTCGTTGCGTTTTTTTTTTTTTGCGGTACGCGGGCCTCCCTCTGCTGCGGCCTCTCCCGTTGCGGAGCACAGGCTCCGGACGCGCAGGCTCAGCGGCCATGGCCCACGGGCCCAGCCGCTCCGCGGCATGTGGGATCTTCCCAGACCGGGGCACGAACCCGTGTCCCCTGCATCGGCAGGCGGACTCTCAACCACTGCGCCACCAGGGAAGCCCTGTTTTTGCCCATTTTAAATATTAAGAGAATGTTGGCCCAGAGATGATTTGAACTAACACACCAAATATCTCTTCCCTCTTAAAAAAGCAGTCTCCTAATAGAGATGATAAACAAGGACAAATGACATCAAAATATTGTCACATCGATGGGCAAGTTATGGGAAGAGCTTTTTTGCCCTGTTAAAGATGACCTCAAGGGCAAGAACTATATGCCAGAGACTGAGAAATTATGTACTTATAAGGTAATCAGTAGTAAGTTAAATAACTGTGCTTCTAATAGAAGCAGCTCCTTTGTGATTCAGCAGTCTGAGAATCAGTGAGCCTTGTGTGGAAATGTTCCATAAACAAGACCAAAAATCTGAGTAATAAATGTAAAAAATATAATGCAATTTCTCTAAAATAGTGACCACTTTTGCCAGCTTCCAGTTCCTTCCATGGTTTTACTGAAAGAGCTGGACCTCATTTTACGAAAAATTGGGAGAGTTTTAATTCTCTT
Source organism: Physeter macrocephalus (assembly GCF_002837175.3). Taxonomy (NCBI): domain Eukaryota; kingdom Metazoa; phylum Chordata; class Mammalia; order Artiodactyla; family Physeteridae; genus Physeter; species Physeter macrocephalus. The sequence goes on from NC_041222.1 coordinate 67,502,481, forward strand.
TCACTTTGGAAAAAAACCATTTTAAAAGTATACTTGCAGAAAATTTAAAAATCTAAAGAAGAATCACATACTACAGGTTTCCTTAGATACATGGAGGGTGTTTAGGGCTCTAAATAACAACAGCAACAACAAAAGTTTTCCCATTTTATAGGTCCTCATGGTCTCAGTGGGAGGGAAAAAGTTTCGTTACTTGATGTAAAGATTTCATACTGGTTGGTATTAATACTTCCCCTAAACAATCCCCTCCATAAAATTCACATGCAGAGATGTTCTCTTATGGTAAAAATCATATAGCATCATTTAAAGCAAGCAAAGATTATGTGACAGACACACAGAAGTGAGCGTGACATTGTCAGTCAGCCATTCCTAAAGCCAAGTATCTTTTCTTCCGTTACAGAAAAAGGTGTAATTCAGTGTGTGTTTGGTGTTGGAGAGGAAGTGAGAGAACTAAATCATGAAATGAAACGGAATCCACTTCTAAGTTCATGGAATACTCACTGGCCCTAAAATCAAAATCAAGCAGAGATTGTGTTTTGCTGTCTCCAATGGCCATAGTATGGAATGTGATTAGCACACCCAAAAGGCGCTACCATAACATCTACCCTACTACCCATGCCAGAATGTCTTTGCATGCTGATTACTAAGATACATTTCATGAAAGTTTATCTGTATCATTGAAAGTATATATTAGGTGAACTGTACTACAAAATTACAGTTTCTCAAGTGGTTATGAAATGCTTCCACACATCATCATTATGGATCTGGTTCACATATAGCCAAGGATTTCAGAATAGTGCAATTAGGGCAAGACCCACAAAAATCAGTATTCCTAATACACCGGTCACCCTAAGAAAGGACAAGGGCCTCATAAACCTCAGCTTCTATTTGTGGGGCTCAGGGAAAAAGTACAAATGGAGACCAATATTAACACATGTCTAAATATTTAAAACATAAGTTAAAATTAAATATTATAACTATTCATTATTCTAGTAGTCAGTATACAGCACTGATAAAGAATGGAAATATCACATGTTACATCTAGACAAGAGTGGTCCAACAGAACTTACTGCCATGATGGAAATGCTCCCTTATCTGTGTCATCCAGTACGCTAGCCTCTAGCCAAGTGTGGTGAATGAGCACTTGAATGTGGCTAGTACAACTGAGGAACTAAATTTTAATGTTATTTAATTTTAATAGCCACCTGTGGCCATTGGCTTCCACATCAGACAGCGAGGTCTAGACTTACAAAAATGTTCTTCAGCTACCATATGCAATCGTTGCCGATATTGTGCTAATTCATGAGAAACATGCACTGGAATAAGAAACAAGAATATGGACATTTATATGGGAAAGTTACTTCATTATGCAAGATCTTTCATGTTCACGCTAACAGAGGAAAAGCTGACACTTATATTGATTTGCCTTTTATCTATTAAAGTGCTTCCATTGCTTTAATCTTTGCAGCAAGTTCCATCTGCACCATCAGAAGCAGACCAACCCACAAACATTCACTGTATTTACTCAGTTACCTTTTATTTCAAAGACATAGGACAAAAGATGGGGAGAAGATTTACCCTGGCTGGCCAGTGCTAAACATGAGATCAAATGCTTGGCACTGTAGGCTTCTCTATGCCAACTGACGGAGTTACTTGTGTATCCCTCAATAAATGTGTGTGTGTGTGTGTGTGTGTGTGTGTGTGTGTGTGTGTGTGAGAGAGAGAGAGAGAGAGAGAGAGAGGGAGACAGACAGACAGACAAACAGACAGACAGAGACAAACATAAAGGACCCTTCTAAAGTATGGAGCCTTGGGTGAGAACACTTTTGCCTAAGAAGTACTGCTGTGGTCTCACATAAAAAGCAATTAGTGTAAAGCAATTATACTCCAATAAAGATGTTAAAAAAAAAAAGCAATTAGAAATTTTAGTTTAACGGTTATATGTTGTATAAAGTTAGCTTAAGATGACATTTTTATTTAGCACCAAATGGAAAAATGTATCTTACAGACAAGTGGCAATATTACCTAAGTTAAAATCAGCAAAAGCAGCAGGAAATTACTTATTTCCACCTGCCTTTACTGCACAAATAACGGCATATCCATTATTATGGCTGGTGCTCTCATTATAAATCATTTCCTGTATGTGTCTGTGTGTGAGCAACACTTTAAAAGCAAATAACAAAGTATAAAGAGATGACCAGTAAAAGGAGAAGCATATGGAAAGAAAATGGAATAAACCATCAGTCAAACAATTTAGGAGGCCAAGAAACCGCAGAATCAAAACATCCCCCTAAATCATGGTAATAACCTTTCACTAGACTCCAGTCTAAAGCTGGACTGTGCTGCAGTTAGGTGAGCACTGACGTAAATATTAGTGTTTAGAGGTGGTTTCCTTTGCTACTTTTGCTAGACGTGACTAAAATCAAATGTCCCCATTCTGTCCTTTTGTAATTCTCATGTCCAGAATTCTCATAGGGTAAGGCAGATTGAAACAGATCTCATCTATTGTTGACAGCGCCTAAAATTGTCTCAACCCAGCCCAGAATGTTCCCGATCTCTATCCAGAGAGGAAGTGCCAAGGGAGAGGAGTCATCACTGTCTTTTGATGAGGGAAGCTGCCAATGCAATCTTCAGTAAGGGAGTCACGTATATAGAAGAAATTTCCATCAAGATCATGCTGACTTGTGTTTCCAAAGGGTGCTGTCCCCAAGTTCAGTGCCCCCCTAGGACTCCTTGTTAGTCACAGGCCAAGTAAAAATTCCCTCAAGCAAGTAAGAATTCCCTAATGGGACTTGCAAGGCTCTTCATTATATGGTCCCTGCTTGTCCCTACAAGTTCATCTGTCTTCCAGACATACCATTTATTACTTCATTTATTCAGATACACAATCCTCTCTCTCCTCGTTCCACTCTCATTTCAATGCCTTTTGCCTGTGATGTTCCTTTGGCCTGGTATCATCTCCCTCCACTTCCAACATCTGTCTCCCTTCTCTCAGATCTCCACTTATCTTCCTCCAGACTGTATACAGTTTCTCTCGTGTGCTCTCATAGCACCTAAAATTTTACCCACTGAAGCAGCTATCACTCTGTAAGGTAATTTCATGCTTGTTTGCCTGTATCATCCATGTTCTATTATAGCAGTTACCATGTACCAGACAGCCTATTAACTCACCTTCCCTAATCTTACAAGGCAGGCACCCATTGTACAGATAAGAAACCTGACCACAGAAAAGTTAAGAACCTTGCCTAAGGTCATGTAACTCTTGAAAGGCAGAACTAGAATTTAAACCCAGTAATTTGGATTCAGAGCCTATGATCCTCATCACTATGCTCTGCCATTTCCTAACACAGTAAGTATTCAGTAAATACTTCAAGAGTAAACACATAAAGGAAGGGAAAAAATCCCTAAATGAATGATGTTTTGGCATATTTCTGACATACATCATGTCCCTTTCAGCACTCCAAGGCATAAGCCTTACTCCTTTTCTGATTCAATTTCAAGAATTACAAATGACATAATAGTTTAACTGGGGGTCACTCAATGAGATTATTTGAATCCTGTGTAAATAAGAGTTAACATAGTAACCCCGAGATTGCTGTCCTTAGAATGGCCTGCTTATAAACTTGGCCCTTAACCGGCGTTGTGAACTTGATAGGCAAACAGTTCCCTACTCTGATATAAAACTTTCTTTAAACACTAAGAGCAGCTCACTGTGCCTAAGTTGTGCAAACAATGTGGTTTATGCTGAACACTCACTCTCCTGGAATTTTGATACATGCCAGTCAGAGCACCTTTGTAACTAGTCCCCAAAAAACACTGGGTGCTGAGTCTTTAATCAGCTTTCCTGGTAGACAACACTTCACACATTGTCACAACTCATTGCTGGAGGAATTGAATGCATCTACAGTGCCTCCCCTGGGAGAGGACTCTTGGAAGCTTGTGCCGGGTTTTCTCCAGACTCTGCCCATGCACCATTATCCTTCAATCCTTCGCTTATCTTGCTTTGTATCCTTTCATCGTGATAAATCTTAGCCATGTGTGCAACCATATGCTGAGTCCTATGTGTCTTTTTAGCAAATCACCCAACACAGAAGTGGTCTTGGGGATCCCCAACACAAATCCCTTTGTGAGGGGGCCATGAAGCAGGAGAAAAAAACAATGACAAAGACCTTCAAGTATATTTGCTGCAAAAGCATTATAATTTCACTGGGTTTAATCAAAACAACTCTCCCACTGGAATAAATAGAAGTACTGATTTTATACATAAATATCTCTGTATTTCAATCTCCTCTTTGTCAATATTAGTTATGTGACCTTGTGCAAACAACTAAACATCTCAGAGCTTTGTTTCCTTATCTGTAATATGGGAAGAACAATGCTTATTTCTCAGATTTCTCGGAAGTTTAGTTGGAACAACATAAGTAAATGAGCCTAGGTCTGCACCTAGCATGAATAATCACCCAATAAACATGCAGTGATCGATTCCAGGACCCCGAAATATTCCTTTTCAACAAAGTATACCTGCTAAAGGGCACAATAATTCATTTCATCTGTTAAAGTAAGATATACTCCTCCAAGCTTAACCAACCGCACTAAGCCCCCGACACATACACAATGCCTTGCTTTAAAAACAAATATATAAAAAGAACAAATAAATGCAGCATTTTTCCTGCCAGTCCATATAATTATATAAGGCAAATAACAATCAACAAACTTGGCAGCTTTTGTTCAGGTGCCAGCTCCTTGGCTCTCACAAAACGAGACTTTAGCATTTTATTAATCATAAGACAGCACTAAATTTACTTCCCACCTGACAGTTTTAAACATGCAGTCAAATGGTGAGTTAATTAAGTGACAGTGTCCACGTTACTCAGGAAGATGAAATAATAAATGGCTTCTGTAGCAGATTAAATGCCAGAATAAAATTAAGGTGTTTTGATAAACCACTGGTGAGGTCACAGGCTCCTCTCTGCTGCCCTAGAATCTGGACTGCAGTCCCAGAGACCGCAAACACCTGCAGATCCAGCCATTATTGATGCGGTTTTTCAAGGTGTGGTATATTCAAGTTGAAAGGTCAAAGTTGACAATTTCCAATCAGGTTGGATGCCCTAAATTTTGATGATTGGAAATCATCAAAATTGGAAATGAAAAATCTACAATACATGACTCATCTGAAAAATGAGAGAGCTTGGATGATATGGGTCATTTTTCAGATTAATATAGGGTTTGGGGTGGCGAGGGGTTACCTTAGATCCTTCAGCAAATAAAGTGGAGCTGAGCAGTGAGACTCTACTCTGTCCACACCCCACACAGCCCACCAGCTGCTCGAGTCAGATCTCATTTAAACAACTCATTGCTCAGAAGAGGACGGAGAAAGAGACAGAGAGAGAGAGAGAGAGAGAGAGAGAGATTGGATGAGATGATCTTCTATTTACATCTGCCCAATTTTAAATTTCGATGAGTTAAAAGACTGGAGCCTCCCCTTTCCACTTTGCCCTGATAATTTTTAGTACTTACAGACCCAACGTCTTTCTCAAGGAGAAAGTGATCCATTCTTAATATAATAGTAATAAGCAGAGGAAGAAAAGAAAACTGATTAAGACAAAAAGGAGATATGGGAACATATGGTTGCTGCCATTATTCTAGTAGTTATGGTATATAATATTTCATTTGATTTATTCTTTTCAACAACCCACAACTCCTCCTTAATTTACTCTTTACAAAAACTTTGCACAGTGTTTTTACTTTCATTCCACAAGTGAGTAAACTGTGACATGAGAAAACTGAAGAAATATGCTAAAAGTCATATAGCAAGTAAGTTGTAAAACAGCAATTTGAATTTTAGGATGCTCTGACTCGACAACCTGATTTCCTTCAAGCAGAGAGGAGGGAAGAGGAGGAGGATGGGGAGAAAACTTCGAGCAGCATACCTTTACCTGGAAGTGCCCATGTCTACAAAGGATATGATGTATGTGTGCACATGAATTCATACAAAAAAGTTTGGTGTTTAAAAATATTAGCAGTGGCTGCCTCTGGGAAGGGGAATGGAGAGATGAGGCTAGGAAGAGGATTTTTACCTTGTTTTAGTGTGTTTAGGCTGTGATAACAAGAGACCATAGACTGAGTGGCTTATAAGCAACACGAATTTATTTCTCACACATCTGAGGCTGGAAAGTCCAAGATCAAGACACCACCAGATGCAGTATCGGGTGAGGACTCACTTCCTTGTTTTCTGTAACCTTACGTGACAGAAGGAAAGAGGGAGCTCTCTGAGTCCTCCTTTATAAGATCACTAATCACACTCATCAGGGCTGCACCCTCAGACCTATTTACCCACCAAGGGCCCCACCTCTAAATACTATTACTTTAGGGGTTAGGTTTCAATATGTGAATTTTGAGGAGACATAAGCATTCAGCCTATAGCACACATTTTATTCTACATGCTTTTATGTATTTGAATATTTTGTTTTAATAATGCATTAATATGTTACTTCTATAATTTAAGGAATAAAGAGAAAATAGAACTTTCTGTTTATAAGAACATATTCTTGTATCAGTCTGACCAGAGGATTATCAAATAGCTTTGAAAACAAATTTCCTTAACAATAGGTTAAAAGGCTTCTATTTTCACATTCAACTTTACTACTAATCTGCTTAGCTAAATCCTGCCCTAAAGTGTTAACAGTGAATGTGGATTATGGATGGATCGAATGTACTATTTTCATTCAGAAATATTAAGCATCTACAACTCTGCCCTTTCCATATGCTCAACCTACTTCTTCCAGGAGGTGTGAGCTATTTGGTGCTTATTAGAGCACCTATGAATATTTCTGCAGTGACAGTTCTGTCAGTACACCTGGGAGTTATACCAAAGTGTAGTCTCACCAGAGGGCAGACAGCAGAAGCAAGAAGAACTACAATCCTGCCTGTGGAAAAAAAACACAACACAGAAAGAGAGACAAGATGAAAAGGCAGAGAGCCACGTACCAGATGAAGGAACAAGATAAAACCCCAGAAAATCAACTAAATGAAATGGAGATAGGCAACCTTCCAGAAAAAGAATTCAGAATAATGATACTTAAGATGATCCTGGACCTTGGAAAAAGAATGGAGGCAAAGATAAAGAAGATGCAAGAAATGTTTAACAAAGACCTAGAAGAATT
>NC_041222.1:67509888-67510520 GCF_002837175.3 Physeter macrocephalus
AGAAGAATTGAAGAACAAACAAACAGAGATGAACAATACAATAACTGAAATGAAAACTACACTAGAAGGAATCAATAGCAGAATAAATGAGGCAGAAGAATGGATAAGTGACCTGGAAGAGAGAATGATGGAATTCACTGCTATGGAACAGAATAAAGAAAAAAGAATGAAAAGAAATGAAGACAGCCTGAGAGATGTCTGGGACAACATTTAAATGCAACAACATTCGCATTATAAGGGTCTCAGAAAGAGAAGAGAGACAGAAAGGACTCAAGAAAATATCTGAAGAGATTATAGTCAGAAACTTCCCTAACATGGGAAAGGAAATAGCCACCCAAGTCCAGGAAGCACAGTGACCATATATATGCTGTCTACAAGAGACCCACTTCAGACCTAGGGACACATACAGACTGAAAGTGAGGGGATGGAAAAAGATATTCCATGCAAAAGGAAAGCAAAAGAAAGCTGCAGTAGCAATATTCATATCACATAAAGTAGACTTTAAAATGAAGACTGTTACAAGAGACAAGGAAAGACACTACATAATGATCAAGGGATCAATCCAGGAAGAAGATACAACAATTATAAATATATATGCACCCAATATAGGAGCACCTCAATACATAAGGCAA
>NC_041222.1:67510562-67511112 GCF_002837175.3 Physeter macrocephalus
CAGCAGAATCCACTTTCTTCTCAAGTGTGCACGGAACATTCTCCAGGATAGATCACATCTTGGGTCACAAATCAAGCCTCAGTAAATTTAAGAAAGTTGAAATCATATCCAGCTTCTTTCCTGACAACAACGCTATGAGATTAGAAATGAGTTACAGGGAAAAAAACGTAAAAAACACAAACACATGGAGGCTAAACAATATGTTACTAAATAACAAAGAGGTCACTAAATAAATCAAAGAGGAAATCAAAAAATACCGAGAGACAAATGACAATGAAAATACAATGATCCAAAACCTAAGAGATGCAGCAAAAGCAGTTATAAGAGGGAAGTTTATAGCTATACAAGCCTATCTCAAGAAACAAGAAAAATCTCGAGTAACAAGGAACTAGAGAAAGAAGAACAAACAAAACCCAAAGTTAGCAGAAGGAAAGAAATCATAAAGATCAGAGCAGAAATAAATGATAGAAACAAAGAAAACAATAGCAAAGATCAATAAAACTAAAAGCTGCTTCTTTGAGAAGATAAACAAAATTGATAAACCATTAGC
>NC_041222.1:67511439-67511890 GCF_002837175.3 Physeter macrocephalus
ACAAATTCTTAGAAAGGTATAACCTTCCAAGACTGAACCAGGAAGAAATAGAAAATAAGAACAGACCAATCTCAAGTAATGAAATTGAAACTATGATTAAAAATCTTCCAACAAACAAAAGTCCAGGACCAGATGGCTTCACAGGTGAATTCTATCAAACATTTAGAGAAGAGCTAACCTCCATCCTTCTCAAACTCTTCCAAGAAATTGCAGACGAAGGAACACTCCCAAACTCATTCTATGAGGTCACCATCACTTTGACACCAAAACCAGACAAAGATGTCACAAAGAAAGAAAACTACAGGCCAATATCACTGATGAACATAGATGCAAAAATCCTCAACAGAATACTAGCAAACAGAATCCAACAACACATTAAAAGGATCATACACCATGATCAAGTGGGGTTTATCCCAGGGATGCAAGGATTCTTCAATATACGCAAATCAAT
>NC_041222.1:67511949-67512155 GCF_002837175.3 Physeter macrocephalus
GAAGTCCTAGCCATGGCAATCAGAGAAGAAAAAGTAATAAAAGGAATACAATTTGGAAAAGAAGTAAAACTTTCACTGTTTGCAAATGACATGATACTATACATAGAGAATCCTAAAAATGCCACCAGAAAACTACTAGAGCTAAACAATGAATTTGGTAAATTTGCAGGATACAAAATTAATGCACAGAAATCTCTTGCATTCCT
>NC_041222.1:67512909-67529448 GCF_002837175.3 Physeter macrocephalus
CCCACCTCCCAGAGTAATGGAAATAAAAACAAAAATAAACAAATGGGACCTAATGAAACTTAAAAGCTTTTGCACAGCAAAGGAAACTATAAACGAGACAGAAAGACAACCCTCAGAAGGGGGGAAAATATTTGCAAACGAATCAACAAAGGATTAATCTCCAAAATGTATCAACAGCTCATGCAGCTCAATATTAAAGAAACAAACAACCCAATCCAAAAATGGGCAGAAGACCTAAATAGACATTTCTCCAAGGAAGACGTACAGATGGCAAAGAAGCACATGAAAAGCTGCTCAACATCATGAATTATTAGAGAAATGCAAATGAAAACTACAATGGTATCACCTCACACCAGTTAGAATGGGCATCATCAGAAAATCTACAAACAACTAATGCTGGAGAGGGTGTGGAGAAAAGGAAACCTTCTTGCACTGTTGGTGGGAATGTAAATTGATACAGCTGCTATGGAGAACAGTATGGAGGTTCCTCAAAAAACTAAAAATAGAATTACCATATGACCCAGCAATCCCACTACTGGGCATATACCCAGTGAAAAACCATAATTCAAAAGACACATGCACCCCAATGTTCATTGTAGCACTATTTACAATAGCCAGGTCATGGAAGCAACCTAAATGCCCATCGACAGACGAATGGATAAAGAAGTTGTGGTACATATATACAATGGAATATTACTCGGCGAAAAAAACGAACGAAATTGGGTCATTTGTTGAGACGTGGATGGATCTAGAGACTGGCATACAGAGTGAAGTAAGTCAGAAAGAGAAAAACAAATATTGTATATTAACATATGTATGTGGGGTGGAAAACCGTGGTGGGGGGATGGTGGTGTGATGAATTGGGGAATTGGGATTGACATGTATACACTGATGTGTATAAAATTGATGACTAATAAGAACCTGCTGTATAAAAATATAAAATAAAATTTAAAAATTAGAAAAAAAATAAGTGTAGTCTCCCGCCTGCCCTCCAGAAACAGGCATTCCCTCAAAGGGAAATCTTCCAATCCTTAATCATAGTTGGAACTCAGAAATGAGAAGTTTCTCAACATTCAAACATTATGGTTTAAAAAAACAGGATTATCTCTTAAAGCCATACTAGCAGTTCCTAGTATACATATATGCATATATGTGTATAATGTATTATTACATTAAGCAAAATGCAATTGTATTTTCATTCAGATGTGCTTTCCCATCTAATCTTTACAATAGCCTTGTACTGTTTTATCCATTGAGGAAAATACCATTTAACTATTTTGCTAAAATCACCGATTCAGTCAACAACAGACCTGAAACTTAAATCTCATTCCTTGGCCTCAGAGTTCTATGCTGTATAACATTACATTAAGCTAAAGTGATTTCAGGTGGAAGAGAGGGGGGATGAAAAGCCATTAAGTTCTCAAAGGCCCCTGAAGTTAACATCATGATGCATTGATAATTCCTATTATCAAGAAGCTGACCTGATAAAAGTATATAATAATCAGATTGTGGTTGCTTTAACTAATTGTAGTATTGAGCAACTGGAATGAAAACCTGATATTAGAAGAGGAATTTGTAAGTTTTGCCTCCTAGCAAGAAATTCAACTCCAGAAATATAATTATGGCTGATAATTATTTTCTCTACCTTACCTCTTTCAACTATAGGACTTAGAAGTAGGCACAGAATTAAATATATTTATTCATTCATTCATTCCACATTTAGTAATAATTATTAACTATGTTTTATAAAATTGACTTATAAACTGGCTTAGCTCAGGATGTTTACATTTTAAAATTCAACAAAATGTCAATGCAGAAAAATTGAAGGCAAATATGAGATGAAATTTCTAAATAATGAAAGAATGGCTAAAAGAAGAAACTGATTGTCTTTCGAGAAAAGGGCTCGAGTGTGCAGAGGGTATTTCGGGAACTGCTGGGTTTTCTATGCTTTGTAGAGTATTTCATTTTCTAGAGTATAAGCATATCTTACTTCAATCAAAAAAAATTTGTAAAAACCTTCTCAGACACCTCATTTTAAATTTTACATTATAGCTACAAATGACCTCTCTCCTTTGGAGAAGGCTGCTAGTCTGTAACTGATTCCTTTCAGGGTCGCATTTTCCTGTTCTTTGTATATCTGGTGATTTGGGATTGTATCATAGCTTATTTTAATGCATCTATTAATAATAAAAATTTATTTAAAAGTAGAAAATCTGAGATAAATGTCCAAAATGCCGAAACAAGAAGTAAAAGCCTGGGCAAACCGGAATATGTACTCAGCTTATGGAACAGGTGAAAAATTCTTACCAATTAAGGCTCTGGTAATCATAATCTACCTATTAATCAAAGTGGCTCTGTAAAGAATGGAGGGTTAAAAGGACTCATTTTTGAATCTGCTTCATTCATTCCTGCTTGCAACACATAAACCCAACCCAGCACTATCCAACCAGAAGTATAGTCACTCAAATCAGTAAGATACACAATTTAATTCAAGGGGACTCTGTAACTCTGCTTGCTCCAAAAGAACAGTTCCCAAATACACTACAAAGAGAGAACTGAGGACCAAACCTGACCTTTCTACAATAGGCAACTCTGCCCAGAGTGAGATGGGAGGGCCCTGGCAGCACTGCACAGGCAACCTCAATGTTCTGGACAAGAGACCAGTGGCAGGTGCAATAGTCAGAAGTGACCAGTAACAGCACAGCCATGTGCTAGATAGACAGAGTGCCCACAGCCAGAGAGATGAGTGAGGCACCAGTGAGAAATGCCAACGAGCAGAAAATGAGACTGACGTCTGCCCACCAAAGAGGAGTCTTTAACCTGGCATGTCCACCCAAAGAACACACACATGGAAGAAAATATTGAAACTGTTCAAGTGGATGTGCCAGGAAAAGGATACCCAGAGAGCTATACAAAGTAGAGGTAAGCAGTCCCCATGATCTGATTGCTCTGCCAAGCCAATGCAGAACTAGAAAACAGAAACGTCTAAGGTTAGAGTCAGACAAATGACAAGGAGGAAGTACCAGAAAGGTTCCAACTCAAAATAGAAACCCCTAAAGAAAGAATAAATACAAATGGAGCAAGTAAACGTTTCAGTATAAAATAAAACAACTCTAACAAATATTAATAAATCAGAAAACCTCCTTTGCCAACTTGTGGAATATCTTTAGATGGATACAATCATAGGACTGGTGTTAATGACTGATTCTACGGTCATACCTGGGAAGGGAAAAGGAGTATGTGCTGGGGTATGAAGATGAGGAAAGAGAGTTAGCTCATCAAAGCATTTTTCCTTAAAAAAAAAATTCTTCTTTGGAGCATCATAGCAGGACCTGGGGAACACAACAAAACTTGACTTTTTCCATACTTATAGCATGTGTTTTTACACTAACTGGTGTTGAGAAATGGCATGCTTTTCTTTCCATTGTTTTTCATAATAGCAAATGGCATATACCAGAGTTAAAAAAAACACCACCATGGGCCTAAAATGGAGTTGCTTATGCTAAGCCCCACATAGCCAAATTGAGATTTATTTACAGTTTTGGGGCCGCCAGAAATGGAATCTTAAACCAGTCAGTTAGGAATCGCCTGGCCAACATTAGTTAGGTAATCTGCCAGAGGGACCCCTGCTACCCCCTAAAGCAATCTTGTAATAACCAACCTGACTTCCCTAGAGTAACTCCCTTGTTCTTGCTCCTTTCTGCCTATAAAGGCCTTTCATCTTGTACAGCTCCACGGTACTCCTTTTCTATCTGCTTGATTGGATGCTGCCCAATTTGAACCAATGTCTGCTCAAATTAACTCTTAAATTTACTTTTACATACTTTCTGAATTAAAAAATATGAGTTGTCAGGACTTCCCTGGTGGTGCAGTGGTTAAGAATCTGCCTGCCAATGCAGGGAACATGGGTTCTAGCCCTGGTCCAGGAAGATTCCACATGCCGCGGAGCAACTAAGCCTGTGCGCCTCAGCTAGTGAGCCGGTGCTCTAGAGCCCGCGAGCCACAACTACTGAGCCCACATGCCAAAACTACTGAAGCCCACGCACCTAGAACCTGTGCTCCACAACAAAAGAAGCCACTGCGATGAGAAGCCCGAGCACCGCAACGAAGAGTAGCCCCCGCTCGCCACAACTAGAGAAAGGCCGCATAAATCAATGAAGACCCAACACAGCCAAAAATAAATCAATAAATAAATTTATTTTAAAAATATGAGTTGTCCACTGTCGTATATTGATGATTTATAAACTTCCATCCTTGTCCTCTCACCCACTTCTTTTCTAGGATGTGCACGCTTCCTGTAATACCAGGTGTTAAAAGATAAACTGAAGCATATTAAAAATTTGAAGTGGATATTCCCGACTTAAAAAAAAATCTCAACATTTCTCCATTAAAATGCAAAACAAGGGCTAAATGTCTGCCTGAAAATGAAATAATAATCAAACTAAAAATCACCTTAAGTTTAAGCTCCACCTTAATTTAGATCAACATTCAGCAGAGCAAATATGGAGCTGATAAACTACATGTCAAGCTAAAAAGAAAAAATTTCATCACACAAAACTCAATTGAATTCAACATAAAAGGGCAAACAAATATAATTAGATATCCACAGCCCTCAAAGGTCCTTTTTATCCTTAATAACTAAACAAAATGAATTGGTCCCCCCATCCCAGGTACTATGGTATGGTCTATACTCTCTTAGAGTATCTGTGGATTTGGGGTGAGAGTGGGGGTTCTTTGTTCTCATCACTTCTCTTTATGAATTTCTGCACTCAGTGATTTCTCAGCACTTTCCCATTGTCCCTGCTCCTGTGCCTGTTTTCCTCTTTCTGACCCATGTTAACTTACACTTGTCTATTGTCCCTCTTTGCATCCATCAAAGCATCACCACTCTAAGGCAGATGCACACAGTGAACTTGTATTGAAGGTTTTAAAGACATCATAGGGTGACTGGTCCAGAGCACAGAATAGTAACCAACTTGAAAGTCAACATCAGATAACCCTCTCCGAATATTCCTTGACTGGAGTCAACACAGGATTACGGCTTAAGAGACATACTTTTTACTAAGTCCCAGTCTCTTACCATGTTGTAGACCCAATCTTTAAAGACATAGCCCCTTCTCCTCTACATTTCTGTTTGTTTGTTTGTTTTTATTTATTCTTTGGCTACATTGAGTCTTTGTTGCTGCGCGCGGGCTTTCTCTAGTTGCGGCAAGCAGGGGCTACTCTCTATTGCGGTGCGCAGGCTTCTCATTGCGGTGGCTTCTCTTGTTGTGGAGCACAGGCTCTAGGTGCGTGGGCTTCAGTAGTTGTGGCACGTGGGCTCACTAGCTGTGGCTCGCAGGCTCTAGAGCACAGGCAGCTGTGGCACATGGGTTTAGTTGCTCCGTGGCATGTGGGATCTTCCTGGACCAGGATTCGAATCCATGTCCCCTGAATTGGCAGGCGGATTCTTAACCACTGCATCACCAGGGAAGTCCCTCCTCTACATTTCAAGGCCGCACAAGCCTCTGTCTCCTCTTCACAGGAATGGATTCAAAATGATGCTACTTTATTACACATGACAATTTAGCTTTCAAACCTTTTCCTACATTAGCTCCCAGATGTACCTTTACATACACCCCACACACACACCCAGAAAATAAACTTTATGGTGTTTTAATAAAATGCCTGCCTAGGACACACATCTACTCTTACTACAACTAAGATCAAAAAAGAGCCTTGAAATTCATTGTTCTTTACCTTGGGCCAAACAACATTCTCATTCAGAGTTCCCTCTATTACCAACCAGGACTCTTATTTTAAAAAATGCTCAATTTGTATTTTCTGGGAAGAGCTGCTCACAGGGTTAGTCTAGAAAGCCTTCCAGAGCCTGAGAAATTTTTTTTCTGACAGCAGACTACATAAGAGCAAGGACAGCAAGAGTTGTTAAGTTCTTCTTACTTATCATATTGTGAGGGAGTAAAAGGGGTGAAGAGATGGAAATACAGAAAATCAGGTAAGGGAAAAACCATATGTAAAAGCCCAACATTTGGAGACGTTTAGTGATATGAGCTCCAATTATTGCAAGATTCCGAATAAATATGCAGAGTCATGATGGAAGAGACTGCATTCAGATGCTGCACCAGTAAAAGGCCATTTGGGTGGTTGATTTCTGGAGAGGTAAAGGGGAGCAGGCAGGTGTCATTTGCAAGGACTTTTGCCTCATTGACTTTTGCTTCCTCCAGGGTCCTTTTTGGCTAATCTGTCATCTATGGTTCAGTAGAAGAGGAGTTATTTTCACTTTCTCCCTTTTGCCTCGTGGCTCTTGGCTCTGTAGGATGGAGTTTAGCTCAGACAACAGCTGGCTACTGTCAGTTTGGTGTAGGGTTATGAAATACAGCACTTCAGTGTTTATTCCAGAGGCTTTCTGAAAACACTTGTGTTTGGCTTCCACCTCTGACTGCCTGGACCTCTGTGTTTACTCATTATGAAAGGAAAATGGAAAGGAAAAGGCAAGAGGCTCTCTAGGACAATAGGAATACCCTTCAAAAGGCAGACTGCTGTGTTTAGGGGAAAGAAATTCAAATCATGGAGAGGCTAATGCAATCTGCACTCACTCTGTCTGATGGTCTGGCGTCTGAGGAGGATGTCTGAGATCATATTGATTTCTTTCTGAAGCTTGAGTCCTCCTGGTCCTGTGCTCACTTGCTCACTAGCTTCCTGCTCAAGAATTTTCAGTGGTCCTGCCACTGGCCTCCTCTTTGGCTGCTTCTTTCTTCCAAGTGGTCGAGATACTATTCCTTTAGAAGCAGTCCTTCAGGACATCTCTTCTCTTTCCTCTAGTATACCATTGCATCTCTAACCACACAGGAACCGTAAAGGATAGAAAAAGCTTAAGATTTTCCCCAGGTTAGGGACTATGCCGTGATCCTCTCTTGTGATGCTGGTCAGTGGCAGTTGCAGCTCCCAGCCAGCCACACGATCATGAGGGTAAACAACTGATACCTTTACAAACATTCTGTACCCAGATGACCATCCTGTTTTACATTTTCAATACAGTACTCAGTCAACTACATGAGATATTCAACACTTCATTACAAAATAGGCTTTGTGTGAGATGATTTTGCCCAACTGTAGGCTAATGTAAGTGCTCTGAGCACATTTCAGGTGGGCTAGGCTAAGCTCTGATGTTCAATAGGTGAGGTGTATTAAATGCATTTTCCATTTTGGATATTTTCAGCTTACAAAACTCGAGGAAGACGTGTATATGAACAGAGCACCTCTCGGTCCGTGTGCTGAACATCACTTTCTTCATATAAAATTTTTCTTTTGCCTATATGGCCTTTTCATCCAGGCATACCAGAAAAGAGGTCATGAAAAAAATATATTTCTTAAGGGCAAAGAAAAACTAAAAAAATACATTGAGAAGAGAATGATTGACTACCCTACATGTGTATGGTAGGTTTAACATGTTGAGTCAAGGTTTTCTATGATTCCAAATTGCAATAGCACAAGTATTCAAGAATTCCCAGAACAAGCCCTTTAGCAGAGGGTTAATAAAGACAAGAAACTGGGGAATTTAGAATGAACCCAGCCTTTGATGTCAAAGAGCCCCAAGTTCAATTCCTAGCTCTGCCATTTGCTGGCCAAGTGAATTAAGGAGGTCACCTGACCTCTCTCTCTCTCTTCCCCTATAAAACAATATTCATAATGTCCACCTCTTAAAGATGTCATGAAAATTAAATGGGATAAATTGTACAAGGTTTGTAATTCCGGCCACAAAACAAACATTCAATAAATATCCATTTCCTTACATTCATCAACTGCAATTTCATGAGGATTCCCGGCCAAGAAGGTATTTTCAGAACTCATCTTATGTGGACAAATTGAGCATCTTTTAAGTGACTAACACTTAAGCTTACATACAAATTTTATTTCACAATTTATTCCAAGCTGCTTTTCTGTCAAGCAAATATTCAAAACGCACAGAAATGTACAAAAGGAATCCCAGCATCGACAGAGCCTGTTATGGACTCTTTTCTTATCTCAAGGCTGGAAGTTCATGTAAAGGAATCAAGAGGGGCTGGTACAGCAATGTGCAAATTTGTGTAATACGTTGCGCATGGTACCGAGGATTCTATGCATTTTGCCTTTCCTTCCTCCGTTTTTTTCCTTGAGTGTCAGGGACACGTGAGAGGAAAAAGGTTTTTTTTTTTATAACAATTTTCACACACACACACACACACACACACACACACACACAAATGGCATCTGCAGTCAAAACTACAGAAGAAGCAGAATTGAAAGAAAGAAATTGTTTCCTGGTGTCCTTTCTGTTCTTTGCAGAGGCCAGTTTTCCACACCTTGGGACTCGAGCAAAGCTCTGTTGTTTAGCAAATACACACTGCCCTCTGTTGGAAAAGTGGTGCACTTCCGCTCTGCTGACAAGAACGACCTAAGGATTAACTGCAGTGCAAATGTAGGTTTCCTGTCTAAAATTTACAGGGACCCATCCCTCCTAATCAGAACAAAAGAAAAGAAATAAATAACAGAAGAGTCTTACACAAAGTCTGTCCCACATACAGTCCTTTGGGGAGAACTTTTTTTTTTAAGGGAACAAAAAAAAGTAGTACATTTTGTTAAAACCATAAAAGCTTTCATTTAAAACATTTTCATTTGTAGTTTTAACGCTTACTGTCATTGCCAAAAGTAGCTGAAGCAGCTCACAGACTTCACTGCCTGTAAGACTGAAAAGGGTCACTTCCTTCTTGCAAAGGTGCTGAAAATATCCTGTTCAGCAGTTGGCTTTTAAAGACTAAAATACCTCTGATTAAAGAGAAGCAAAGAACAGTATATTTGCCACAATGTTGTCTAGTGCTGCCACTCTAGTGCCTTAAATATTACAATTTCAAAATCACAGTAAGCACTTAATTCTCATTACTACTTTCAAGCAAGAATACATAGACCCAAAAAGTTTTAGTTTCAGCCCCAGCCTGTTATCAACGCCAGGTGCAAGTGGAAACACATGTTTTCAAATACACAGAAACAAATGGAAAAACATGTAACCAGCTAGTAAAGAGACAATATTAATGCATAGGTTAATGAGTGAAGGCATTTGGTACACAACGCAAGACATAAACAAAATAGAATACACACAGATATTATTCCAATACTTAAAGAAGCGGATGTAGAATCTTCAAAGGAAACACAAAAGAATATCCCTAGAGAATGGATTTCAGCTGTGTTAAAATCCTTAGCAAGCAATCTGACTGCAGTCATAGACTCAATTTTAAAATAAACTCACAGCATGCTTTTTATTATATTGTATCTGTAATGGTAATGTGGATGTCTTCTCAGTTTGTTCAATTGCTTTGACTCCAAGAAGAGCAAGCCAGACTGCCAAATTACAGAACAGCCTTTGACAACGTGATGCATTCATAGTCACTGAGTTATAGTACCTTTCAGTCATTCTAAACGAAATAAGGCCACACACAAGTCTTAGTTAACAACCAGAATTTAGAATTTACATGAAACATTATATATATATAATCTAATAAATCTTATGACCAAATCCAAACAACTTCAAAATTTTTCAGTACTATTTTCAAAAACCACAGTAGAAACTCAATGAATCATTTCAAAATTATGTTCCCAGAATTCAGTACTATTTGCAAAGACCACAGCAGAGACTCAGTGGTATCTAGAGGGAAAAGGATAAATGGAGAACATTCCGGCTTTAGCCCCATCTGGTTGTCAGTCAGCCAATGTCAATTTTTTCAGAATTCTTAGCCTGTGAACTTAACTCCAGAAATCTCTCCTTTAGAGATTCATTTTGGCACTATTCCACTTATAATATTGGGGAAGAGGGTCTATATGTATGCATCCTATCACTTCTCAAAGAGAGACGCTTTAGCTAGAAAAATTGAGAAATCTACAATTGTAGCAGTCTTACTCACCAGGTCTTGTCTTGTTTCCCTCTCCCATGGAGTTTAGTAAAACCTCTCAGTTTCCATCCTCCATAGTTTCAAGTTGAACGTAGGTTCTTCCTCATGATACAGCTCCCGTGTAAGCGGGTATTTGCAGTGCCTCTTCCGCAGTGGCTCTCTCTACCTCAGCAATAGGCCATGTGAGGAAGAATCCTCGCGTTCTAAGTAAGAGCCAACCCAAAGCGAACTTGATACCACGTAGGGGCGGGGCCTCTTGCCAGGTGAAACCACTTCAATCTAACTGCAGTCCCTCCGTTTTTATCTTTGGCCCCAAATACAGAATGGAATTTGGGGCAGCCCATCAAGGCCCTGCCTCCCTAGGCCCTTCCACTGACTATTTAAATCCAAAACACCTTAGTGTTCAGAGGTCCCTCCAGAAGCCAGGTGCCTTATGGTCTCAAAGCAGCAAATATTGTTCTGTTCACTCATGGCTAGAAGGCTGGGAGGCTCTCTTCTCCCCTAATAACATTTTGTCTCAGCCCCAGCTGTAGCTCCAGCCTGAAATCCTTTCTTACTGAGGCTCAGAGGCCCATGCCTCTGCTTGTTTGCCTGCACGTGGAGATCACAAATGCAAATTAAAAAAAAAAAAAAGAAAAGAAAAAGACGTGCATACTTTGATTGGATCCTTGCCTTCACTGTGTGTTATTCACTAAGACCTCCATGGCCCACCATCCCCCAATGAGGCTGTCTGGCTCGGCCCAGTCTGTTCTCACAGCACTCATGTGGGCCCCTATACACTTTTACCACCGCCAAATACTTGACTGGTTTAAAGCCTCTTGCCCAGGCCACAGCAGTTAAAAGCAAACAGCACAACTATAAAACTCCCCCTGGCCAAATATAAGCCTCTGTAAACTGCCAAGGTCACAACAGCCTGCCTCACCAAAAGCCTTTCCAGAGTGTGTTTTGCTTCCCCTAATTTCAAGTCTTTTATTTTTAGTTTTTACCATTCTAGTCCATGCACCAAATGCTGGTGTCTCCAAGAGGTCTCCGATAAATAGCACACCTCTTCTTTGCTCAGATTCTGAACAAATTGGGAAATAAAACCGAGGAATGATGAAAGGGGGGGGAGCAAAATAGCTATGACCTTTATTGTTGATAAAGGCCAAGATGGAAAATATAGCTTAGCATGAGTACCTGATAGTTTTCCTACTGTAGAGGTTTATCCATCTGGGTACAGAAGTGCTGGTTTCCCCTGCCTCCAAGCATAATCAATGTTTTCTTCCCACATTTATGAATCATATAAGTTGAATCATCTCTCTAGAGGCAAAGTGAGTAAAGGGGAAGAGAAAGGTTAGAATCTGTTTAGAGAAAATCCATTCTCATGAAAATTAGAGAAGTGGGAGAAGGAAGTACCTTGTAACGCCTACTACAATGTGGTAAAACTGTCGGGACTGGTATGACTTTCCCTCCTGATGATGAAGTGTCTCAGGGCAGGGTCCCTGTCTTATTGATTCTTGGATCTTCAGTGCTCAGCACCATGTCTGGCATTCAAATATTTATTTATGCCTCATCTTTAAAAAGATGTAAGGAAAATTTAAGTTTTGAAAAGCAAGTCATAAAGACAATTGAAATTAAAGGAAAATGGGAATAAGAAAATAAGATAGACCTACAGCAAATATAGTGTATAAAAAAATGGATGACCTCCAAAATGTAATTATTCTGAACTTCTGACACCTGACTCAAAAAGAAAACACCTACCCTCTTGCTACTCTGTGTGATCAACTGGTATCACCTGGAAGCCTGCCGGTCCAATTTTATCAGGTATCTAAAAAAGAGAAGAGCTGAAAATATAGAGAAAACAGCACTAATACTACCTCGGTGTGTATGTGCAAATATATGACATAAAATAAGAATGAGAGGTGGACAAGAGCAAGAGTGAGAGAGGAATACGGGGAAGACAGAGAGAGATGGAAAGAGAGGAAGAGAGGTAAACAGGGCTCAAATCATGCAGGCTTCTGTATCATGCTAAGGAGTTTGGGCTCCATCCAGAGGACAATAGAGAGCCATTAAAAGTTTTGTTTGTTGTCGCTGCAGTTGATTTTAAGCAAGAAATAGTACAGTCAACCGCTTCAGAAATTCCTCTCCTATAAATTAATGGAATTGGATTTGGTGTTCTCTGTGTAGAACCATGTATTTTATTTCTAAATCAGGACACTTTTTTTTTAATTGGAGTATAATTGCTTTACAATGCTGTGTTAGTTTCTGCTGTAAAACAAAGTGAATCCGCTATATGGATACATATATCCCCATATCCCCTCCCTCTTGAGCCTCCCTCCCACCCTCCCTATCCCACCCCCCTAGGTGGTCACAAAGCACTGAGCTGATCTCCCTGTGCTATGCAGCTGCTTCCCACTAGCTATCTATTTTACACATGGCAGTGTATATACGTCAATGTTACTCTCTCAGTTCATCCTACCCTCCCCTTCCCCTGCTGTATCTACATGTCCATCCTTTACGTCTACACCTCTTTTCCTGCCCTGCAAATAGGTTCATCAGTACCATTTTTCTAGATTCCATATATATGTGTTAATATACGTAAATCAGGACATTTTTAAAGGCGAAAGAGAGCGCACTGTTAAGATTATTCCATGACAACAAGCAACAGCCTGGACTGTCCTTAGAAAACCAGGATTTAGCGGTCCTTACAAATCCCCCAGTCCTACCATGATCTGACCCCTATTCTGTTAATCAGCGCTAACACTATACCACGCTGCCCAGGAGTCCATATTCTACTTAGCACAGTGAAGCAGTGAGTTAGTCTAAAGTGTTATTCAAACAATTTTCTTTCATTTCATAATTCGTTGGATGCATATTATAAGCCCATAAAATTCAACAGTCCATAAAAATAGCTTCATTTTATAAAGCTCTCTTTATACCACAACCGTTCAATATTAACCCCCTTCACTTTCATTCCATACAAGTGTAAGAGTGATTTTTAAAGCAAATTTAATGCATGGATTTGTTTTAAGAATTTTTGGAAACATGAAGATACCTGGGAATAACAAAATATAAGAAAGGGAAATTATTTCGCCATGACTGTTATTTGTAGGTTGAGGTTATTTTGTCTTGATTCATCACAAAAGACTTTTCCTCACTTTTTTCCACTTAGGCAAGAGGCTTAGTCCAGTAGTATGAACCCCTACGATCAGACATGAGGGGGACTTTTAAAAATTAATATTGGTGATTTCAAAAGTGAATTTCAAATCCTGATTGAATTTTATTATGTGTAAATAATAAACACGTTGTAGGACTTTCTACAAATAGTTTTTCAATTTGTTGTGGAAAAATTCTCCCACAGTAATGTTCCATGATGCAGCAACAGCTAAAATGTAAGATATGAACTGTATAAAGTATATGAATAATGCATATAAAATACAAAGTACGAAAGTATAATATAAATGGTATATTTATAGAGAGATGCAAAAACTAACAATGGTGAGATTCCAGATAATTTTGATTTCCCACTCTTAATTTCAGTTTATTAAACAATTATCTGTATCAGCAGAGAGTTCATTTTCTTTTGAGAAGGTGGTACTTCTCAAAGTTTAATGGGCTTATAAATCAACTTGTGATCCTGTTAAAATGCAGAATCTGATTTACTAGTCTGGAGTGGGACCTGAGACTCTGAATTCCTAAAAAAAAACCCAGGTTTTTGGCAATGTTGCCAAACTGGCAATGTTACCAATGTTGCCAATTCAAGGACCCCGCTTTAGGGTCTCAAGGGCATAGGACTCTAGCTCTCCAATGTGGCTGCACCTTAAAATCATTTGGAGAGTTTTTAAAAACACACATGCATGAGTCCCACTGCCAGAGGTTCCAATTTAATTAGGCTTGGCTGGGTCTCAGGATTTTTAAAACTCCTCAGGTGATACTAATGTGCCTCCAATTTTGAGAAGCACTGCTTCAGATCTGCGTTCCAAAAGGTCTAATCCTATTTTTATATATGTAGCATCCGTTTTGTAGGTGGTACTCACATAATTTTGATGTTCTTTGTGATGGTGAGACATCAGCCTTTGTAGTATGGACCTAAAGATGTGCATGTTTCTCCCACAGTGATCGCTTTTGAGTTCTCCAGAAATAGGAAAGCAGCATCATCACTCACAGCTGCAGGTTGAAAATGGCTCCTTTGGAGTAAAATCTCAGTGAGTCACTGGATGTTGATTGGAAGCTGAACTCACACTACGTGAAAGGACCGAGTTGTCAAAGAAGACATGTGCATCACAGATAGGAAAAGTCCTTTCTGTATTTCTTATTTAATATTTAACTTTTACTCATCTCGGAGTCAGGAGTCAGCAAATGTTACTTCTTTTTCTTGCTGTGCTTCTGACCTTGCGCAAGCCACTTAATCTCTTCATGGATCACAAAGGAAATAAAAGGTTGCCATCAGAGGCTCCTCACATCTCTTTTAATTTTCAAGATTTAAATTTCTCTCTTTCTTTTCTTCCTCCCCTTCTCCTAATTCTCATTATCCTTATTCCATTTCCTCAACATTGTCATCCTCTCAAAATCCCTCCTGTAGAACAATGGTTCTCGAACGTCAGTATATATATCAAAACAATCAGCAGGGCTTACTGAAACCCAGATTCTGAGCCCCATCCCCTGCGCGTCTGGTACAGTAGGTCTGGTGTCAGGCCTGAGAATTTACATTTCTAACAGGTTCCCAGGTGGTGATGATGATGATGGTGATCCAGCCCACACTTGGCAAACTACTGCTCAGAGGATTCACATAAGCAAAATTAGAATACTATCTAGCATGGCGTGCAAAAAAATGGGCACTTAACTCCAAAAGTACATTGCCTAAGGGATATTACATGTGCCTTTTTAGAAAACTCTGCCTGACCTACCTTGTAGATCAATGCACCTGGAGGAAAGGATCGTTGCTTGCCATTCCTGGCATGCAATTTGGTACCAACTCTAAGAAGAGATTATAGAATTGCTCCCTTACTCCAGATAAAAACAGGCTGAAAAGAAGCACCATTTCCCTCAATTTGATGAACTAACTCATTGCAAAACAGGCTTGAGCTGAGGAAAGGATAAGCAATCAAACTAACATATAAACAAAATCAATCCAACAGCACTACAGATTAACTTTAAAAACAGTTCTCACACTATTTAGTCATAAATACTTCCAGGAAATGAGAAATGATATCTAAGTTCTGACACATTTCTCCTTGATGTGTATCATTCGGACCATCTAGACACCAGATATCTGACTCTAAAGCTTTCCTAGTGAGAACATTAGGATGAAATCTTTTCCCTCTAAATTTTACCTTTTCTCATGTAGAGGAAAAAATGGGGGAAACTATATATTATTAGATATTGGCAAATGCATTATCTTAATTTCCTTCACAGCACCCATCATTGAGAGGAAATTTGAAGTACCAATAAGCCCACCATTCCTGTGTACAACCATTCCTTTGTGTTGACCTGCAGAATAGAATATAGTCACAAAGAATGCACACAGATGCATACATAAAATTTATACAAACAAGTAGGTAAGTACATGAGATGAAAACGCACACATACATGCCTTTATGTTTGCATACATATTGTCCTTCTAAGAAACTCTTTGAGGGTTGAAAATAAGATAACCAAGTGTCTTGCTTCTATTTGCTCTAGCAGAGTGTGTCTTTTGCATATTTAAAGGCTTTCCCAGGAACATGCAGGACATATAAGGTTACATTGGCCGTGCTGAGTCAGCATCAATCTGACAACTGCTGCTTGATTTGTGCAGAAACTCCCTCTATGCCATGCTTGGTATTCTCCAAACCTACTTAAGATCAATGTTATTAATATTCCTCATTAGGCCACTGTAATCGACACTGTTTTCTTTCACAGAAAATGATTTTAAAAGAGCATGAAATCCTCAAAATGGTTCAGATGAAAGAAAAATGAGGTAGTGTGGAAATGGCTTGGGTCTTTTTAATATTCTTTTTTTTTAAGAAGGATATTAAAATGTTCACCCTGAAGCTTTATCAAATGTTTTGGAGATCCTTTGTACCTCTGTTCAGTAGTTATAAATTCGAGGACTCCATGCTGCTTCCACCATGGGCATTTTGTCAGCAACTTTATATGAAGAAGAGAGATTTTTGAGTTTCGTTGTCATGGTAACCCTATATTCAGGTTGAAAAGCTTTATTGAATGTTTTGGGTATTTCTCCATCGCAGCCTTCATTTAATAGATTTTGATGTTCAAATGTTTAAATATACTACTTCATCTCTGCTAGCATTGTTTGGCATATATATATATACACATATATATGTATATGCATGTATATTGTTTAAATGCTTAGGTACCATAGGAAAGAAAATACGCTAAATCTGATTTTTCTTTCGTTTCCTCTATCCTTGTTGGTACCTAAGATTTTTTCACCTGTGAAAAGCAAAGGAAGATGTACAGATAGGGTCTCAGATATAGGAAACATAGATGTCCTCTTATTTGGATCTCAAAACAGGACCACAGTGTATTTCTGAAAAGGCCATAATTTTTCCTATATTATTTCTTTTTTTTTTTTTTTTTTTTGCGGTACGCGGGCCTCTCACTGTTGTGGCCTCTCCCATTGCGGAGCACAGGC
>NC_041222.1:67529585-67559799 GCF_002837175.3 Physeter macrocephalus
TGGCATGTGGGATCTTCCCGGACCGGGGCACGAACCCGTGTCCCCTGCATTGGCAGGCAGACTCTCAACCACTGCGCCACCAGGGAAGCCCTACATTATTTCTTTATTCAAAGGGATGGAGCTGCTACAAGGGCAAGGGGCAATAGGGATGACAGGGGATAGACAAGTGATTTGGGAAAAATCACAGGGTATCCAAAAGGTGATCCTACCTGTTTGTCCTTTTGACAAAGGCTCTTTGTTGTTGCTCCCCATTTCCCCATTTCGGAAAACATTTTTCTAGGAAATTCATGTGTCCTATCAAGGGTGAATGAGAGTCTCAAGGTAAAAAGGACGTTGTTGTTAAATATATTAGGATGACACTAGATTAGATAAAGGATTCAATATGCTTCTGTGCATTGTGATGTCTTTAAAAGATCAAATAGTGCTACTTAAATATTTTGACCAGGGAACTTGGGGGGTGGGTCACCTACAGAACACACTCTAGGGAATGCTGCTTTCTAACATATTTCTAACAGGCTTCTTCTGTTCCATATGTAAACAGAATAGAAAAGATTCCTGAGTCAGTCAGCAAAGTGATACTTAACTCACATCTTGCTCTACTGCATGACTGCAGAATACACTTGAAGAGAAAGGTCTCTCAAAACAAGCTCAGAGCTCATGTGAGGAAAATTACAGACCCCTTGACAATAGGCTCTCCATCTACTAGCTAATCACCTCTACACAGGTACCTTCAAGGAACTGAGAGCAGCAAGCCCACAAGGGGAACTCTGGGAAGGATAGGAGATTTGGGGAGGATCACACCCTGAAATTCTTCCCTGAGGATTATTCTTTGGAAACAAACTCATTAA
Organism: Physeter macrocephalus; assembly: GCF_002837175.3. Taxonomy (NCBI): domain Eukaryota; kingdom Metazoa; phylum Chordata; class Mammalia; order Artiodactyla; family Physeteridae; genus Physeter; species Physeter macrocephalus. The sequence goes on from NC_041222.1 coordinate 67,530,434, forward strand.
CTAGAGGGCAGGACGTCCCTGTGACTGAAATTTGAAGGCATCCCTCCTATGAATGCTGCTGTTTTCCCCACTCATATATTTTAATCTGTGATTTAAACCTTTTTTTAATACAATACAGTAACTATAGTAGCCTAGAGAATAATTTTCAGTCAAATATCATTTTCTCTGAGATTTTTGGAGAAAAAAATTACTTAGTTGCTCAGGCAGATGCTTACACATTTTGGATCATGATTCACGGAGACAATAGTTTTGTTCCAGTGCAAAACAATTAGAAATCATTGCCTGCATCATTTCAACATACAGTGCTTTGGTCTTCTCATCTTGTATTGAAAGACCCTAATAACAAGTTTATTATGATGATAATGAGTATTATTTAATACGTATCACATCCAACCCTACATTAGATTCTCTCTGCCCAGCAAGGTTATTTTGTAAATCCAATCCCAAATAAAAACCATAAACAGGGGTGTTGATGATTCATATCAGAGAAAACAACTGATTTCATTTACATCATCATCTGTTGGCCATCGGGACTTATTATTCCTGATTTCACCTTCCAGCTCCTAACTGCCTTCCTCACTGTTGCATGACATACCTCAAGGAATGAGTGGGAGAGTTGCTGAAGGAAGAAGCAGAAAGGATGCTGTCAGTCTGACCAGGTCTATTTCATCCTACAACACTGTGTTTTTGTTGAGGGAAAAGGGTTCTTTTCATTACAGATCCCATTCCATAGCTGAACGGTTCGTTGCTGGGTGCTTCAATGTCTGAAATCTGTCTGAATAAATTCTTAGACTCTTAAAGGGCCAGTTATTCCAAAGCTCATTAGTCCACTCTGAAGAGTACATGCCCTCATGCAATACCGCTTTCTTCAGTCTCTTTGCCCCACTGACTTATCACAGCGAGTTAAGCAAGGCAACTGCAGGGGTTGTTGATCCTGCCCAAGCCAGATCCCCTTTCTCAGGCTTCAAACTCATCCCCCAACTGCTGTGAGTGTTGGCTGCTAACAGCTCACAGCTTCCCCTTTCTCTGGAGAATTTCTCTTAGCCTTAATCGGGCCACCACATGCAAGGGATAACCATCCTGGTTTTCTGGGACTGTCCCAGTTGTACCACTGAAAGCTCTGCCTCCCAGAAAATCTCTCAGCCCCAGCATACTGGAATCGTTGGTCTTTCCCAGTTCCACATCCCCTTGTGACTAACTCATACAGGGAGTCCCCGTAAGGGTGACTTTGAGGCAATTCCTGCTCCTGAGCTCCAGGTGGAATCAAGCTGAAGCTAGACTCCAGCTTAGATGGCCTCATTCCTTAGCTTCCTCCCCTTTCCTCCCCTGCATCCCTCATTCTCTTTTTCCTTAGAGCACACCTTCCATAAGTCATGGGTACCCAAACCCTTGTCTCAGGCTCACGAACCCTACCCCCCAAAGACAGAAAGTCTTTCAGTACTAGGAAATGAGCTCTAGGAGTCAGCAAAATATAGTGGGAAGTGTGTGGGTTTTATGGTAAAACTCACCCAAGTTAACATTCTACCTTTTTTGCTCGCAAGATACGTGACTTTAGGCAAGTTACTAAAACTCTTCTTCAGTTCCTCAACTGTTAAATGGTGATAATTAAATCCTTCTTGCAAGATTTTGTGATGATTTAAAAATGGGTAAATTTGGGGCATATAGTGAGTACAAAGTAAATAGTACCTTTTGTGACAATCCTCAGCAGTTATCTAAAGTGAGTGCTTAGTTGAGTGAGCACTTCATAAATATTACTTGCATTAACTTACCCATCCTCGATAGACATTCTATTGTGATGATCAATCTGAAAAGGACTTACTGAAAAAAATCAAAGTCTTAATTTCAGATATGGATGTGAATAAAAAATTTCACCAAACTACAGAACAATTCTCATCTAATCAAGATTCTCTTAACTCTGAAATTTGCTTTTAGGAGTTACTCTTAGATTTTTAATATACATGATGTATATATTTTGAATATAATCTTTTTTATTTTAGAGTTATCATATACTTGGGGGCTATTGGGAAGGTCAATTTTGAAGAAATATATTAAAATAATTATTACTATGTTACTATAATAGTTTTTTTGTGTGTGTGTGGTAAGAATACAACATGAGATCTACCCTCAATAAATTTCTAAGTGCACAATACAATATTGTTAACTATGAGCACAAAGTTGTCCAGCAGATCTCTAGAACTTATTCATCGATATAACCAGAAATTTACACCAGTTGAACAACAATCACCCATTTCCCACTCCCCCTGGCAACTGCCATTCTACTCTCTGTTTCTATGAGTTTAGCTATTTTTAGATTCTTCATATAAATGGAATCATGCTGTATTTGTCCTTCTGTGACTGGCTTATTTCACTTAGCATAATGTCCTCCAGGTTCATCCAGGTTGTCACATATGGTAAGATCTCCTTTTCTTTTTTTAAGACTAAATAATATTCTATTGTGTGTATATACCACATTTTCTTTATCCATTAATCTGTGGATGAACATTTAGGTTGCTTTCACATCTTGGCTCTTATGAATAATGCTGCAACAAACATGGTAGTCCTAATATCTCTTCAAAATCCTGATTTCAATTCTTTTGGATAAATACCCAGACATGAGATTGTTGGATCGTACGGTAGTTACATTTTTAATTTTTTTGTTTAAAACCACATTTTTTTTGTACTTTAATTTCAGAACAAAATAAACAAAAATACACCACAGTACACAATACCTAAACCCTATATCAAATGTGGGAAGGACTAGGACTTGAGGCCCTTGTATCCTGCCTTAGACAGAAAGATGGAGAAATAAAGCCACTAGATATCAGCAGAGGGAACCAGGTGGGACGGGACCACACAGGTGTGCTGCTGGGGGAGACATGAGGACACTATATAGAGGAAACAAAGTCTGCAAGTAGAAACTCCTAATCTACTTCTTCCTTGTGAGAGGCATCCTCATCATCCTCAAGAGAGGGGCAGGCAGGGATCTCATCTGAACAGCAGCACATGAATTCTACCACAGTTTTTTATAGATGTATGTCAAGAACCATAGCTAGAATAGAGGTTCTGAAATAGGACTGGTGTTTGTAACTCTCACTTATTAAGCTCTTTCTGTGGTTCTGTGGCAGGTGTATTACTTATGTAACTCTTTTAATTATCATAACCTTAAAGTAGTGAGATTACCAATGTCACAAAAAAAGGAAATTGAGACTCATTAGTTAATGCTAGACCATAAAGCAAAGGGAGAAAGACTGTAAGAGGTAACAGGGCGGAGAAAAATAAAATTATAACGAGACTTTCTAGAAATTTCTCTTTGAGTAAGGATCCTGAAAATTAAGTCATCTTACAATTAATTTAACTTGTGTATGATTGCTTTGCATTTAGAAATATGCTCTTTCCTTTTACCACTGACTTCCTGGAATCTAATAATCATGATTAATGCTGAGAATAATTTCAGGATTGTTCACACATTTATCTGTCACCCCTGATCCTTGCTCCTCCCCCATACCCAGTAAAACTCTCTTATAAGCCACATAAACGCCCTCCTCTTTATAAAAAACACCTGTCCATCCATCAACAATCTTTACTGGGGACAGAGCAGAGTACTTGACACTCTAGCAGATTTTACAGCTACTCAAATATGATGAATTCAAATAACAATTTTACCCAGAAACCATGGACTCAAATACCAAGTCTATTCAAAAATAGAGGAAGAAGAAAAGAGTGTTCAACTCTTCTCTGTAGATTTTCTTCATAGAGCCTAATTTATGAACTTATAATTGACTAGTGGGCATCACGCTTTAATTATGATTTTGAAAAGGCCTTAGCAATAGACCAACTCTGACAGCCTGTGACTTGGTGTGGGCTTAAGAGAATAGGTATTTATACAGGCTGTGTCAATCACCCAGTGCATGCCATTTCAACTGCCTGTCCCAATCAGGGCCAGCATCCAAAAGTATAGCAATTAGAATGAAGAGATAAAAAGCATTGGGGACGTTATGATGGAAGTCAATGGCTGAGGAACCCACAGAGGCAGCACAAAATATCACCTTCATGCAGACACTATTTTAATATTGATAAGGCAAACTACAGTCCTTTAAATGGGGCCACAGAACTTGTTGAAATGGAGAAGAAAAAACTAATTTAACAAAATCAAGGGGCTCACATATTTTCCAAGGAACTTAGGGATTCTACTCTATATTTCACTATCATACATGACAGTAACCTCTAAACCCAGAATTTAACTGCTTAGTATGATATATGTGCCACTATTTGATCTTATAACATAATAACCACTGGACACTGAGGATAGAAAATCACAACCCATTAGTATATTCAGGAAAGTCATCAATTAGATTCATGGCTGTCCTTTTTTGGTCAGAATTTAGTGAAGAGAGGAGTGAAGAACAGGGTCATAGATGAAAAAAAGCATTATATTTAGTCAGAAGGTATAAATTCACATACTGATTCAATTTATTTTAGCTTTAAAATCTTAAACAAGATTCCAAACCTCAGTTCTTTTATCATAAAGTGTGACAATAACACAGAGCCATTGTGCAAATTACTTGATGCCAGCATGTGTAAACTATAAAAAGACAAGCAATACAGAGAAATATTAAAAACTGTATTCACTATCTATTGCTATGTAACAAATTATTCTAAAATCTAGCAGCTGGAAACAACAAACATGTATTATCTCACACTTTCTAGGGATCAGGAATCTGGGAGTGGCCTAATTGGATGGCTCTGGCTCTGGGACCCTCAAGGAGACTGCAATCAAGGTATTAACTGGGGTCATCTCAAGGCTCAACTAGGGCAGGGTCTATTTCCAAGCTCACTCGTGTGGAAGTTGGCAGAAGATCCTCTTCCACCCTCACTCATGTGGCTATCTGCAGGCCTCAGAAGACTTGTTTCCATGTTCATTTGCATGGGCCTCCCTACAGGGCTGCATCACTACATGGCAATTAGCTTCTCTCAGAGTGAGGTACCCAAGAGAAAGCAAGAAAGAATACCCAAGAGAAAACCACAACCTTTCTTATAATCTAATTTCAGAAGGGACATCCCTTCTAAATGCACTTTAGCTTCATTCCTTTGTTAGAAGCAAGTCATTCAGTCTAGCCCACACTGAAGACAGATTACACAAAAGTGTGAATGCCAGGAAGTGGACCACTGGGGCCATCTTAGAGGCTGTTTACCATAAAAACTATTCAGCAACTATAGAGATTCGGCTGTGCCTACCAGTCAATTCAGCCAAGGAGTAGATGAAAGCAAAACAACTATAGCTTTTTAGGTTCTTTCCATAATTTTTACTCTACTTGGGATGCACAATTTATTCGTGGTTTTGTCTATATGTACTCACTCTGTTAAGCAACAAGAGTTTTTAAAGCTCACATATGGTTTTCTCTCTCCAGTCTTTGGAATGTAGGCAGCTGTCCATTTATAAACTACTTCCCGAAGTCTAAGGGTTAATTATCCATTTCACAGAGTATCCATGAGTAAGCTTGTCAATCTGCTGCTGTGCTTTACTCTTCACTTCCTCCTTCCCTAGGCTAACTAATTTTACCTACTATTTGCATTCAAAAAGTAAATGGCAACGTAAGTAGTTTAAATTCTGAGGCTGTCCCTCCATCAGTTTATCCAAAGAAGCTCTCTTCATTATCCAGTCTTTGATTGGCAACCAGGAAAAATGTACACTCACCTTTTCAGGGAAGGGGCTAATCACTTAGGCCTGTGCCCACTGTGTCTCCTTCCAAAATGCCTGGATGAAAAGTTGAGTTTAAATCATAGTGTACTATGAGTTGAGAAAGTTAAAAATAATCATCTAATTCAACCTAATTTTACAAGGAGGAAAACTGAGACACCAAGAATAAAACCATGTAGAAATGTTAGAAATGAAAAATATGACATGAACGAAAAAAATCCACTCAATAGACTTCAGAGAAGACTAGGAAGGGTCAGTAAACATTAATTCATTAATTCATTTCAACAAAATTTATACAAACTAAAAAACAAAGTGACAAAGAGTGGGAAAATAAACACCACGTCTGAGAGCAGGAAGACAATATCTAACGGTCTAAACATATGTCTAGTTATTATAGTTCCCAAAGAAGAAGACAAAGAGAATAAAGCAGAAGAAATATTTGAAGAGATAATGGCTAAGTTCCAAAATTATCAAAAAAAAAAATCAAAACTACAGACTGAAAATGTCATGAACCCCAAGGAAGATAAAGAGGCTAAAACTAAAATCACACATAGTCACTTCATAGCCAAGATGCTAAATTCAAAATAAGGAGGAAAACTTAAAGCTAAAATGGAAATAAGATATACTATGTAGAATGGCAACAATAAGAATGATAGTTGGCTGGCTTCTCATCACAAGCAATTGAAGCCAAAAGACAATGAAAGAACAAACTTAAAGCGCAGAAAGAAAAAAACTGACCAAATGTTTTTTGGCAAAAATATCTTTCAAAGTGAAGGCAAAAAATAAAGAATATTTTTTCAGAGAGATAAAAATGGAGATAATACATCTCTAGCACACCTACAGGACAAAAAGTGATAAAAGAATTTATTCAGGATGTGGGGAAAAGATACCAGATGAAAGCCCAAATCTGCAGGAAAAATAGTCACCTCATACACCTCATACATGTATGCTTTGATTGGCTTACACTTTGTTTTTGTTTTTTCTTTTTGCAGTACACGGGCCTCTCACTGCTGTGGTCTCTCCCGTTGCGGAGCACAAGCTCCGGACGCGCAGGCTCAGTGGCCATGGCTCACGGGCCCAGCCGCTCCGCGGCATGTGGGATCTTCCCGGACCGGGGCACGAACCCGCGTCTCCTGCATCGGCAGGCGGACTCTCAACCACTGCACCACCAGGGAAGCCCTGGCTTACATTCTTAAACATATATTTTTGATGTAACATTTTTCAAATGCAACCCAGATGGAAAATGTATAAACAGCTTTTCAGGCAAATATGCACTATTTGTCTTCACACTTTACAACCAATATATAATTTGTGAATCTCAGCACTTTATGTTCTCCATCACAGTGTATTTCACATATCAACTGGATTCTCTATAAAGCTGGTAATCCCCCATGTGCTTCCTCTGCTCCTTCCACCAATTCCTGGTCAGCTCCATGAATACTGCTCCAGCATTCTTCCACGGTACCGTGAAAGCATCAGGAAGGGTCAGAGAGTGCAAAGGAGATTCATACCACCAAGCCATGAAAGGACTGATATCTCCACCAAAGGGCACACGCCTGACCTGGAAAAATAGAAATTTCATAGGAATAAAATTGTCCTTCTCAGTTTAGAAATCCTTAAAAATATTGCCCTTGGAGTTGCTGGTTGATGGTTTCAACAATAGGGTAAAAAAATTGAACTCATGTTTTACTATTTGTTTTTGTTTTTTTCCTTTTCAGTATATATCTGTTGCCTTAATGATGTCTTTGACATCCAAATTTTCCAGTGGGCTTTCACATTCTACTTATTCTCTAGGTTAAAAAGGTTAGTAAAATATTATCAGGCCTATGGAAATTTATTTGTGGAAAATGTCTAGAATTTAGATGGATGAATTCTATAATATGTTGTTTGTATTAAAACAAATTTTCAGGAGGATTCTGAAATTTCAATTTGGTATCATAGTTCAGTAAACACATTTTTAATTCCCCTTAAAAAAAAAATCTGAGTGGTCTGTCAGACCTAGAATTTCTTAAGGCAATCTTCTCAGAGGGGTCCAACTTACCCAGTCTGAGCAAAAAAATTTATTGTATTCACCAAAGTCCTAGTGCAGATAGCTAAATATCTGACAAGTTTTTTAATTGAGGAATTATACGAAAAACAATTATTTTGAATAACTAAAATCATATGTTGTAATAGGAAGTATATACTTTACTGGAGAGTTAACGTACATATAACATATGTATCTATGGTAGATTGTGTTAAAATTCTCCAACTCTCTGATTAATCCTTAAGGATGAGATATGCATGTTGTTTGCCACGTGTTGCTATGTTCCAATGTAGGTGGAGGATAATTTTCTACCTCATTTTTTTTTTAATCATTGTAAATTTTAAAGTTTTTATTTATTTATTTATGTATGTATGTATTTATTTATTTATTTAGTCTGCATTGGGTCTTCATGGCTGTGCGCGGGCTTTCTCTAGTTGCGGCAAGTGGGGGCTGCTCTTCGTTGTGGTGAGAGGCCTTCTCATTACGGTGGCTTCTCTTGTTGCAGAACATGGGCTCTAGGCACACGGGCTTCAGTAGTTGTGGCATGCAGGCTCAGTAGTTGTGGCGCACAGGCTTAGTTGCTCCATGGCATGTGGGATCTTCGCGGACCAGGGATCGAACCCGTGTCCCTTGCATTGGCAGGTGGATTCTTAACCACTGCACCACCAGGGAAGCCCTCTACCTCATTTTTTAGACCTGGTCCTTCCTGCAACTTTCTTTGGGTTGGAAAATGGGCAGATGTTATGCATGTCATATCCAAACAGAAGCTTCAAATGAGCTTGCTTTTGTGTGTGTGTGTGTGTGTGTGTGTGTGTGTGTGTGTGGTCTCTTGCATTCCTGCCCTAGGCTGTGAGAAAAATAACAATATAGTCCAGACAGAAACTACTCTGTCACCCTAGGTTCAAGAATGAGAAGACATAAAGAATAGAGATGATCATGACCAAATAGGATTGCAGCCAATCTGCAGACTTGTCAACAAAAAAATATTTACTGTTTTAAGCCACCAAAATTTAGAGGCTATGTGTTACCACAACCAAGTTATTTAATATTGTGTTTGTGTGTGTGTACATGCATACTTTCTCAGGTAAATTCCATTAACACTGAGAGAATGCTCATTCTCTCCATATGAAACTAATCCACATTTAAATACCAGGAAGCAAATCCTTGATAGCACTTTCTGTAAATGAAACTATTCTTAACTGTAAATAATTTAGGAAGGCCCCTATGCTTCTAATAAACTTTGTAAAATTCCAGACTTTATTGCTCAGGGTATCTCTCTACCTGTGTGTTTCTCTAACTTTCCATTCTTTTTCTGTTCTGAATGTTCTATGAAGTATTTCACTCTTATGAGAGAGATTTTATACCACCCTGGATTTTGTTGGGAGAAATCATTTCTTGGTTAAGTCTGATATGAAAAGTACCCCTCTCCCAAACTTTATGCAAGTCATTTCAGCCAAAGATATTTTCTGTTTAATACTGTTAAATAATACCCCCTAGATAGAGGAAACCAGGAATGTACTGGTTAATTATTTCACTCACTAAATTGTGCAGTCATGGATACAGTTCTGGTTGATAAATTCTTAGAATTCTATTAGTGTTCTTGGCTTTTGGGCTACCATTTGTCCATTACATTGAACACCCAAAGGTCCAAATGAGTTCAAAAATTTCTTAAAAAGTTTTTATGAGCACTGAAGCCTTATACTTGTGCTCCAAATTAAACATCTCCAAGTTTAATTATCATCAGACTTAAATGAAATGATTCTTTAAAGCATGCAGTTGGCTCAAAAATCACTTCTTCCAGTTACAACCTGTCTTAATGAAAGAGTGTGGATCAAGTTTATACCCTAAATGCAACTATCATTAAATATCTATACATTGTTTTTTGAGTCTGTTAAATGAGACCAACTATGTAACATACCCAGACCAATAATTATACATACTCAGTTCCTAATAACATTTCCTTTCACCCACACAATTTCTTAAAAATTCAGCATATTACCTTAACATTCAAATATATCACTGAAGAGGTGCCCTCTGTTACCCCTACTGTATATTAATCAACTTCAAAACAAGTCAATACATACCATCTATAAGCACAGTAATATTTAGGCAGGCTATACAGCCATGCAAACCTCCCTTTAGGCTGGAAGCTCTGTTGGTTGGTTGCTTTACAATTTTTCCATGAAATATGTTTTGAGAACCATCTACAACAGCCATATGTGTTTCTCACTTCAGTGCATTCTAGTATGGAAAATCTTACATTTCTGAGTATTCGTAAATAAACATAGGTTCTGCTTTTGTCTTGTAACATGAAAGCTTCTTGAAAACATAGCTCACAAACTTCATATTAGAACTGTTCATTCTTGTTTTAGAAATAAATTATTTGACTTCTTTCTGTTTAATAACACGAGTTACGTAGCAGAATTTTCACCCAGGCACTGTGTCACTTAGTATATCCAGACATCAAATTTTGAGCCAGATAGTTTCATATTTCAACTTCTATCTGGAAAACAAAGTGGGAAAATATTCAACATATCAAGTGGGAATATCATTTTCTTCATTTTTTAATTAATTTCTATCCCTCTGATTTAGACACAGAGATACTTGCTCCATTTCACCCAGTGACATGTGACACCCTGTTGCTTCATGATTCTCTATATAGAGGCTTCTACACCACAGAGCCATACTCAGACCAATAATCAGTTTGCCTGAATTGATGGGAACTATACACAACCAAATATCAGATCCATGTTAGTGCAAGTGTTTATAAGCATATGAATCAGGTGAGTCTTCTGTATTATCTAGCTTTTATTTTGTCTTATATTTCTCTTCACTCCTTTCAGGCAAAGAATATTTAGAAGCCTTTTCAAAAAGGCTGGATGTATTAAAGAATGAGAATTTCATTCAATGTTGTCGTAAACATTTTTTTAAGAAAAGAAAACCAATAAGGTTTCAGCATTGGAAGATGTTTACCTAGCAGAAAGACTATTTGACAAATCATGTAGTCAATCAGCCTAACTGTGAATCACTGAGTGTGTGCACTGGCACCTCAAGTATCTGGCAGGGTGGTTTCCTTTTTAAAATTCATGACATCATACTCTGGTGCTTTGAGTTTGGCTCAACATGAGAAATCTCCTTCTTTGGATGAATTAATTGGAATATTGGCTCTATGGGAAAAATAATTCCTCCAAATCTCTTTATGAGGAAATTAGTATCTTGGATATAATTTTCAATTCCCTAAAGGAAACAGCATCTCTTGAAAAAGGAACTAAAATGCTTCCCCAAATTTGTTAAAACTACTTCAATATTCTGCTTTGTTATGTCAAGTGCAACTGTGAAAAGCATTTTCATTGTCATAGATAATCTATGAACCAATGCACACAAGAGAATGAGTGTTGAGATAGTAAATAAGGAAGTTCATACTTTTAAAATATATATTTCATTCATTTGGAAAAAGGCTTTATTTTTGAAAAATAGAAAAAATAATAAAATAACCTTTCAGTCTTATTAATATGTGAATGTACTGTAGAATATTATAATGTTGGGGAATTTCCCATATCATATATATTTGTTCATTATCAGCAATTATTATATCACATATCATAAAGCTCTTTCTTTGTTCTGTCCATTTGATCTACATATATTTCTATTCACAAGGTGCAGATTAACAATGTCACTTCCATAAATAGAGCAACTCAACTTATATTCTCTACCTTTTCACAATCTTTGCCTCAAATTTGTCCCAAAGTTGGGGGTACAGGGGAGGAAACGCTTACAATCTGTGCTCACTGTATATTAAACCTATAAACTATCCCATTCTTTATTACAAAAAAACAAGTACTTTCTTCTTTCAGAGGAATTACAGTTTTTTCAAATGAAAAGTAAATACTTCACTTCAAAATGTTGAATAAAAATGTCCTTAGAAAATTCTAGCTGGTTAAATTTAGACTGCTAAACAAAGTCCGATCTAAGAATATTCTTTGGCTCTATGCCCACAGCATTTTTATTTGATTGTAAATTGGACATATTTTCATTCACTTTAGAATTTTGCTACTCAGTGGTTTTTTCCCCCCTTAAGAGGTTCAACAGGCTCTGATTAGCATACAAGCATCAGTGTTAACTCCCCACCTTTTGAGGACAGTTGTATCATTTCTAGTCAATGATGCAGCACCATCCCTGCCCTTTCTATCTAGAATATTTTCTAAGAATAACTGTGACTAGAAAGGTTAACATTTCTTTTTTTAATAAATCAATCTTATTGACGTTATGGTTTGCACACAGAAAAAATGTGTCCAAAATCAACTCTTGAGTGAATTTTGACAAAATATAACCACAGTCAAAATATAGAACATTTCTAGCACCGCCGCCCAAAGTTTTCTTGTACCACTTTATAGTCAGTACTCTTCATACCCCTCATCTAAAACAAATGAACTTGTTTACAAAACAGAAATAGAGTCACAGATGTAGAAAACAAACTTATGGTTACCAAGAGGGAAAGGGGGGTGGGGGGAGGGATACATTTGGGAGATTGGGACTGACATATTCACACTACTATATATAAAATAGATAACTAATGAGAACCTACTGTATAGCACAGGGAACTCTACTCAATACTCTGTAATGATCTATATGGGAAAAGAATCTTAAAAAGAGTGGATATATGTATATGTATAACTGATTCACTTTGCTGTACACCTGAAACTAACACAACATTGTAGATCAACTATACTCCAATAAAAATTAATTTTAAAATTTAAAAATAAAAAAGTTACTGGTCTGCCTTGTGTAAACAAGGATCCATACAATATGTGCTCTGTTGTACATGACTTCTTTCACTTAGCATAATGCCTGTGAGATTTATCATGATGTTGAGTATATCAGTAGTCCCTTTTTTTTTTAATTGCCAAGTAGCATTACATCGTTTGGATATATCACAATTTGTTTGCTTATTCATCTGTGGATAAACATTTGGGGTGTTTCTAGTTTGGGACTATTATGAATATGCTAGTCTTTGTGTGGATATATATTTTCATTTCATATGTTTTGTTAAATTTATCTCCGAATATTTTATGTTTTGATGCTATTGTAGATGGTGCTGTTTTTCTAACCGTTCATCACCCGTATACAGAAATCCAACTAATTGTTTTATATGACTGTATCTTGTGATCTTTGTAAATTCACTTATTCTAGCGGCTTTTTGGTTAATTTCTTAGGACTATCTACATAAAGAATTATATCGGGCTTCCCTGGTGGCGCAGTGGTTGAGAGTCTGCCTGCCGATGCAGGAGACACGGGTTCGAGCCCTGGTCTGGGAAGATCCCACATGCCGCGGAGCAACTGGGCCCATGAGCCACAACTGCTGAGCCTGCGCGTCTGGAGCCTGTGCTCCGCAACAAGAGAGGCCGAGATAGTGAGAGGCCCCCGCACTGTGATGAAGAGTGGCCCCCACTTGCTGCAACTGGAGAAAGCCCTTGCACAGAAATGAAGACCCAACACAGCCAAAAAATAAATTAATAAATTAATTTTTTTTAAAAAGAATTATATCATCTGTGAAGAGGGACAGTTTATTTCTTCTTTCCAATCATTATGCTTTTTTATTTTTCTTCCATCATTGCACTGGCTAAGACTTCCATTACAATGTATAATGAACTGTAGGAATCAACATCCTTGCCTTATTCTCAGTATTAGGGAAAGAACACTAAATGTTTTACCATTAAGTATGATGCCAGTTGTAGATTTCCATGTATGTCATTTATTTGGTTAAGGAAGTTCCCTTTTATTTCCTGGGTGGTGAATGTTTAATTTTGTCAAATGCTTTTCCTACACCTATTATGATGATCCCATAGTTTTTCACTGTTTTAAAAAACATTTAATAAGGTTACTTCCATTGATTATCATTATACATCATATCAAAGTCTTGCTGGGAAAAATATCACTTACTCATGATGTTCTCTCCTTCTTATATATTACATGATTCATCCTAATAATATTCTGCTAAGGATTTTTGCACCTATGTCATAGCTGGGGCTACAGCAACATTCTTGCAATTATGAAGTAAAGTACACGAGGTTTTCAGAGATACTCATTCTGACATCATGAAGCTTTGAAACCAAGGCCAAAAACTGTCTATCTCTGGACTGTTTTGTGAAATAAATAAATAAATAAACCCCTGTTTGTATAAGCCAGAACAGTTGGGATTCCTTTCACCTGGAGTTAAAAGCATCCCTAACTGATTCAAATGTCATGTGGGGAATGGTGTATTTTAGTATTCAAGAACGTAGGCGAATTTCACGTCAACATTTTTTTTTGCATTATTTATTGTTTGTTTTTTATTGGCTTCAGGTATATAACATGGTGATTTGATATTTTTATATGTTATGAACAAACAATAATTATAGTAAGAGTGCTATATTAATTGTCTTATTTAATTTCAGAATAAATTTACCTCATAAAATGGGCACTACTATTCTTATTCTACAGAAAGTGAAACTGAAACTCAGAGAAGTTAAGCGATTTGTACAAGGTCACCCAGATTTTAAAACCTAACACTAGATTTTGGACATAGTTTTTTTTAATTGAAGTATAGTTGATTTACAGTGTTGCGTAAATTTCTGCTGTGCAGCAAAGTGATTCAGCTATACATAGATATACATTCTTTTTTAAATATTCTTTTCCATTATGGTTTATCATAGGATACTGGATATAGTTTTCTGTGCTATACAATAGGACCTTACTATTTGTCCATTCTATATATAATAGCTTACATCTGCTAACTTCAACTCCCCTCCTTCCCTCCCCCAAACCTCTCCCCCTTGGCAACCACAAGTCTGTTCTCTATGTCCATGAGTCTGTTTCTGTTTCCTAGATAGGTTCATCTAAGTCATATTTTAGATTCCACATATAAGTGATATCATATGGTATTTGTCTTTCTCTTTCTGACTTACACACTTAGTATGATAATCTCTAGGTCCATCCACGTTGCTGCAAATGGCATTACTTTTTTCTTTTTTATGGCTGAGTAGTATTCATTGAACCTACTTTTATCTAACTAGAAAAGTCCATGCTCTTAACCATGGCCTCCTTAAAATTAAAATACATTTCTTGAACTTTCTGCTAAACAGCTTGGAATTCACACTTGGTAGTCTCCATGGTCCACGTATTTGGACTTAGTACTCTGGGAAGGTGTGAAATTTTGACCAATGGCAGACCTGGTATTGAACAGTGAGGGCAGAAGAACACAGCCTGGTAATTCCAAAGAGGAGTATTCAATAATAGTCAAGGAAGTAAAGTCAAGATCTTGTTGATTTTATGCCTCATTTATAAACATATGGCAAAAGGAAGCATATGAAAACTGGAAAATAAAAACTATGGTGCTGTATCTTGAGCCTTCTGGAAGGGCATTTCTAACAAATAATAATTTTAAAGCTTCTATCAAGTTTCTGATAATATTCTTGCTCAGAAGCAAGTATAAATATAACAACTATTGGCTTTTTGCTATACAATGTTTTCAGAACTTTAAGGACACTAAACTGTGCTATTGAATTCCAAGAGGAAAATAAAACAACAGTAAAAACATCTCTCAAAAATAACTAGAGCTGTAGTTTTTCAGGGCAGAATTTTGTCAAGTTGAAATGCCCAGACTTAGTGTGATTACATAAATACCAATACTAGAAATAAGAATAAATTTGAAAAAGGTTTAAAGGACCAAACCAAGTTTGACTGAAACATTAGAAATATGACAAAAAAGTGATACATGAAGTCTTGGAAAAAATGTTTAACAGGAAGAAATAAACTTTCACTTGGACCTCAATTTTTTCCAAAATCTAAATGTACTTATTGACATTTCTGAAGATGCAGTCATGTAGCAAACCTGTTTAAACTGATAAAACAGAGCCTAGGGGTTTGTACACAATCAGAAAAAGAGACAAATGCTTCCTCCAATTAATTGGTGGAGCCTGCTTCAATACTGATTAGGTCTCCCATACAGTGAGAAGTGAAGGAAACCAAAAAAGTCCTGGTGACCAAATACTAGAAAATGAAAATGAAGCGAAGCAGGAAATTTAGAGAGATTGTTTTGTAACTTATAGAACTACTGTTCAGTAACATTTTAAAAGAGTATGTTGTCTCTAGCCCGTATTCCACCCTTTAAAATAAAAACAAAAGAGTTTTAACTGTTACTTTATTTTGTGTAACAACACTTTACATTTTAGAAAGTACCTTCAGAGACATTATCCCATTTGACCTTCATAACCATCAATGAGGTAAAGAGTATGATTACCACTGGGCAGATGAGAAAACTAAAGTCGGGGAAGAAAATAAAGGTATAAAATTACTTGTTCTTATGTGAGACAATAACCACAAAAACAAGTCTACCATTTATTGACTACCTGCTAGATGGCAAGAATTATAGTAAGCACTTTAAATAATACCTCATTTACTCCTAATCCGAACTCTGCAAGATACATATTATTGGTCCCACATTACATGTGAGGAATATTGAGAATGAAACAGCCTAAATAACTTGTCCAAAGTCACATAACTCATAAGTTACAGGCTCAGAATTCAAATACATGTCTGTCTAAATGTAAATACTGTGCATTAAAAAAGAAAAAAAATGGGTCTATCATATTACTCTTGGCTAAACTAATGACTTCCTTACCTCACTATGTTAAAATTATGTATCTATACATTTTACAAATACTTATTTACATATATTACACACATAGACTCATATAATACAAGTACGATAATACTTGTATACATCTTTATTTTTAAACTGTTTTGTTTAATGCCTAGATGGGGTTAAAAATAAATAGATGAAGTGAGTCCCTTTTATCATCCAAGGCCATTTGTCATTTGTTTCACAAACTTATGCAAATAAGCTTGTATTTGCAAAGATATGCTTAAATTGTACAAGCTCTGAACTTCACACTAGGGAACTGGGCTAAACATGTTCAATTATGTTCTAAAAAGTTTGATTGATAATAACTATTTGTTGAAGTAAAAGAAGTAGTAGAACTTGCTTTTGACCATTGCTGCATCACTAATAATATCAATGTAGCTTTTCAACTTGTTTCAACACTTATGGAATGTCTATGTCATACTAAACATTGTGCTACAAAGATTAATAAGACATAACCTTTGTCCTTGAAGAGTGAGGGTCAAGTATAAGCAATATGCATAAATGGACAATTCCAAGTCAATGAGATAAATATAAAGACAGAGATGTAAAGGTGCTTGGTAGCTTGGAGGAAAGTGACAAAACAAGTAATAGAATCTAGAATGCCTTGTTGGAGATGATGCTTGAAGCGAACATTTAAAGGACAAGTAGAAATGAGCCAGCAAAGAAGGAAGACCAAAGCATTGTAAAAAGGGCACAACCAGGAAAGCTTTCACATCCTTCATTCCATAACGCTAAGCCTGTACATGCACTGAAGATAGGAAACAAACCAACATCCCTTAGAAAGTCAATTTAGTTTGGAAAACAAGTTTGACTTCCAATGGGCTTATTCTTTCACTTATATTCACCTTACACTGAGCCTACTCTCTTTCTATGCTATTTACTCTGTCTTGAATGCTCATGCCCTCAATACACTCTTATTAGGTTATCTCTCAATTTTTTTCATTAATTGTATTGAGGACAGAAAGTTATTTGCTGGTAAAAGGAAAAAATACTGCATAGGTTTACTAGAAAGTGTAAATATTAGACATTCTTTTCAATTCTCTGAGGCTTTCTGGTAGGCATTTTGATAATAAAAACCTAGCTCCAGGGTGTCATCACGGATGAACCAAATTTTAATACTTCATTTTGTTGACATTTTAACTCCTTCAAATCATATGTAAATGAAGACTTGCTCATCTCTGCTTAGCAAATTGGCATAAACATGTATTAAACACCAGAGAGGGAAGTTCTTTGAATTACTTAGTCTCCAACTGAGAGTACCTCACATCTAAAATCCATCATTCTCATATAGCAACAGTACCTGTGCTCTTGGCTGTCTTTCAAAAATCTCTCGATAATCTCTTTTATTTGAAATAAATGTTCTATCTTTCAAAATCTCTGTGTACCAAATATGATCAGAAAGTTGAAGCAATTTTTGCTAAATCTGAGCAATGACTCTCTTCATCTATCTTTTACCATTTCTGTCTGCCGAATTAGGAAACCCATACCTTGGCCAGCCTTGGCTTTGAGGAAGAAGAAACTTCCTACTTAGAGTGACCCTGTATTTCTCATTTGGCAGGACAGTCCTGACTGCATATATACTACCCAATTGCACCTGTAAGTAAATTAATACATGATGATTCATCCTTCTTGATTTGGGATTCTGAAACTTCAGATTCCCATAATGAGCAAGAACACAGATTCTAGAGCAGGGCTACCTAGGTTCTGAGCTCAGCTCCACCACTTACTATGGGATCTTAGGCAAATTATCATCTTCCCTTAGCTGAAAAATGGGGATATTAAGAGTATCTTTATGATAAGGTTGTTATGAAGTGTAAATGAGTAAATGTACGTGCTTAGAACTGTGGCAGACACATAGTAAGCACTATGTGAACATCTTATAGTATTATTGTTATACATGGAAAATAAAAGCCAAGTAAAAACAACACAACAATAGCAGTAACAAAGCCAACAACAGCTGTTTGCAGCTTTGACTAGAGTAAACTAATGAGATTTGTCTTCAAGATGGGATTTGAGGTGAGGGTGCTACAAATAATCCCATTATTCAAGAGGACAGAGAGTTAATCACAAGCAAAAAAAAAAAAATCTAGTAAAGACAAGAATTCCAGACCCACAATGGCTCCCTGTATCTTGCCAAATGCATCGTGTCATCTGTTGGGCAATTCAGACACTTACTAAGCAGGAAAAATAACTTTAGCAAATATGTCCTTATCAATTAGTCTTCCTCCTTATTTCTTACCTTTAATCCTACCATTTTCTTGACTTAATATTTTAATTACTTCTTTTAAAGACTTCTGTGTCCTTAACTATCCCACTAAATTATACCCTCAGTTTTGCTACCCTTTTTTTCTCCACTCTAATATTTGTTTAAACCATGTATATGTTCAACATAATTTGTCAACTGGTTTTATATTCTAGCACAGCTCTATTGTGTTAGGTGAGCAAATCCTTGAGTTTCTATACTTCCTAAGATTGAGTGTATAGTAGGTGCTCAAAAATCTATTCCATTAATGAAATAACAACACATTCACAGATGTTTCCATTTCAATGAGAACCCCAAAGCAGCTTCCATATCAAACAACACTTACAGGAAATAATATTCCCTGATTCAAAAATAAAAACAGTTCAAGTCTCCAAATTTAAAGGATCTTATGAAATCAGAGTCAAGAAAGCAATCTGAGTTGACTCTCTTGATACATCTTGACCTAAAACTAAGGATGGATGGGGAAATGCAATAACGCAATTTGATTATCTGGCAGCATTTTGAATAAACATATTGAAATAAAATATTGGGACTGATTTTGTTTATTAAGTCATTTCAAAGGCAAATTAATTTGATAATTTAAATCCCAACTGTGTGGTATGCCCTGCGTATAACTCCAATGTCATTTCCAATTGAATTATTTTTCTATTTTATGCTAACTCATCTTTGAATGGCAGCAAATAAGAGGGAAAAATGTGAAACTTTACAATGTTGAGAGTAAGAAAGAGAATGCTTTGATCTGCATTTTCTATTTATGGATCACCCTCTGTACAGGTTTGGCATTCATTCTGAAAATTCCTAACTTTTAACAGCAAAATACATCTAGAAATGCATACCTGATAAGTGGCATTATGCCATATAAACTTTTTCAACATAAATATATTATTAATAATTTTACATTTTCAGCTAAACTTCTGATTCTTATCTGTTTTCCTGATGTGTTTTTCCTCCTTAATTATCTGTTTCTGAGATTTTTGTGTGTCTGTCTTTCCTTGTGTTCCCTCAAGGCCTCATAATTAGAGTTTGCAATACCTCCGCACCAAACAGGAAACCAAGAAAATCTTGCTTGGTTTCAGGTTTCTGTAAAACTCTGAAACTTGGAACTGGGTTTATCAAAAGTTTTCTTGAGGTAGACAAACCTTTCAGCAAGTTTTGTGCAAATCTGGGTTGAATTCAAAGTCAGCCTGAGCCAATTAATTTTTTGGCAGGGAAAACTGTAACATATGATGGCTGCGTTTGTGCTAGATGGCTTTATGTAAAGATGGGTGACTTTGGATGGATCTGGCTTTGAATGTGTTGGTTCCTTCCATCTATAAGCACAAAATGTGAGTCAGGGCTTTTAGAATTCTTTCCCCTCAGATTCCTTGCAGGCAAATTTGTCTGCTGCCATTTTATTTTCCAGGAAGAACATTTCTTCATTCAATGCTGAACATTTTCCCCAGTTTGTGTTAATACTGAAATTTATTTTTGGTTAAAAAGAGTAAGTGAAATATACAAGGACAGGTCACAAAAAGGAATAAGCCCCAAACAACATGTGCCATGAGGGCAGGGATTTCTGTTTTATTTATAGCTCCTAAAACAGTGCCTAAAAAGCACTCTCTTTCCTACCCTCACTGAATATATGTTGAATAAATAAATAAGAATTTATTCCTCCAAAGAAACACCACAGCAGTAGAGTGAAGATGAAAAGAGATTCCCCAGTATTTCCTCAAACTCATAAAGCTTTTTGTTACTTATTTATACTTCTTCCCTCAAATATTCAGTTTACCAAATAATCACAAGATTACCCAAAGAAGTCTATGCCTTAGCCTTGTATGTTTTTGCTTAAATATAATAATAGTGGTACTTGTGGGCACATAACAGCAGAAGCAGTCCTTGGAGTAATTATGTGATTCTCGTTATGGAAAATAATTACAAACACTTATAAAACATTTTTCTTTTGTCTCTTTCACAATACCAAAAGGGACTAAGAAACGCATATGTTATATAAGAGGAATTTAAGTTCAGAGGAAAGACATGGTTACCCAAATCATACAACTGATAGGGGCAAAACAGGTATGTGGCTCTGTCACTTGGTTTTAGGTAAATGTTATTTTCACTGTACCATGAGTGAAATTTTTCTTTTCCTCATTTTCTTTCCTGCATATAAAATGTACCACAAAATATTTGGCTTTATTTCAACCCAAAATTGGAACTGGAAGAACAAGATATTAGATTCACCATATCTTTCCAGGGCTCCCATGCATGGACTTTGAAATGTCCAGAGCTTAACAATAACTCTTGAAATCAACCCAAGAAAGGATACTGGGTCTTCACTGTGGGGGCAGTGAGCTATCATACTTGGTCCCTTTTCCTACCAGCCTCTGTTCTGACATAGTGTCCCTACTCTATATTTAACTCATTTTGTTTTGTAAGCCTTTCACCCAAGTGTCAAGTATGTCAACACAGTGCCACTCTATTTCCCAGAGAGCTAATGCTACTCAATAATGAATGGTACACTTCTATTTTGGCACCTACTTTAGGCCTCAAAAATAGAACATGAAAGAAAAATAAAGCTAGTCACTAGAACACCAGGAAAAAAATCAGAGAAGTCAATTTTGTGAAACAGTGAAATTAACAAAAAGAATTCTCCATAGCACCCAGTATTTCCTTTTTATATTCTAAAGAGTCAGACAGTACTGGACCTCACCTACCACCTCAATTTACCAGCATCCCTACATATACTCACCCAAATATTCACCATGATTTTATAAAGCAAATACTTAGACAATGTATTTCTCAGTCTGTGAAGCTAAATATTTATTCATCAAAGTTTTAATAATCATCAAATATGTACTTGCACAATATTTATATTATCCTAGGTGCTGGGGATACAACCGAGAACAAGGATGACTCAGGCTGTATGCTGTGGAACTTAGATTTCAATTTTTTCTACCCCATTCTCTTTCTCCTCTCCTTCTGGGACTCTAATTTTTTGTATATTAAAACCACTTAGGGACTTCCCTGGTGGCACAGTGATTGGGAATCTGCCTGCCAATGCAGACACGGGTTCGAACCCTGGTCCTGGAGGATCCCACATGCCACAGAGCAACTAAGCCCGTGCGCCACAGCTACTGAGCCTGCGCTCTAGAGCCCATGAGCCACAACTACTGAGCCTGCATGTTTAGAGCCCATGCTCCACAACAAGAGAAGCCACCGCAATGAGAAGCCGGCGCACCTCAACGAAGAATAGCCCCCGCTCACCACAACTAGAGAAAGCCCACGCACAGCAACAAAGACCCAACACAGCCATAAGTAAATAAAATTTTTTTAAAAAACACTTAATATTGCTCACATATCTATAAGGCTCTTTTCATTTTACCTCAATTCTTTTTCTCTCTGTTCTTCACACTGTTAATTTCTACTAATTCATCTTCAGATATAGTCTTTTTCTTGTCACCTTCAACGTGCAGTTACTGTATATTTCAGTTATTGTATATTTAGTCTCTTGTTATTTAGTTTCTATTTCTCTGCTGAGATTCTTCATCATTTTATTCATTACACATATATCTTCCTTTATGTCCTTAAAACTGTTGATAATAGCTGCTTTAAAGTCCTTTTCAGCTAATTTCAACATCTGGGTTATTGCAAGATCAATTTATACATGTTGCTTTTTTTCTTGAATATGGGTCACATTTTTCTGCTTCTTCATATTAATTGTTTTCATATACTGGATATTATGGATAACAAGTTGTAGAAATTAGATATTGCTATGTTACTGCGATGAGAGACTTTTTTCTTCTAAAACCAGATAACTTGGCTGGATTCAAACTCCAAATTTCTCCCCTTGCAGAGACCATTTGTCTGATACTTCTTCATGGTTCTTTTAACTTCCAGATTAGATACTGATTTTTTTTGTTTTGTTTTGTTTTTTTGCCGTACGGGGGCCTCTCACTGCTGTGGCCTCTCCCGTTGCGGAGCACAGGCTCTGGACGCGCAAGCTCAGCGGCCATGGCTCACGGGCCCAGTCACTCTGCGGCATGGGGGATCCTCCCGGACCGGGGCACGAACCCGTGTCCCCTGCATCAGCAGGCGGACTCTCAACCACTGTGCCACCAGGGAAGCCCTAGATAGTGTTTTTTTGCTGGGCCCCATAGGATCTTCCCCAAGCATGCCAGCCAGTTTAGCCAGTTTAGCACCCGGCTAAGGATCTGAGTGAATTTTATACGCAGGTTTTGAGACTGAACCACTTTGTGTCTCTTCCTTCTAGGATTTCTCCCTAACCTTGTGGCTATTTTTCTAGTCCCAAACTGTTCTCTGATGCCTGAAGCCAGTAAGACAGTGGCTTTCTGCCTTCAGAGCCTTGGGTAAACTTGGCTATGCACTCAAGGAAAAAAGCTTCAAAATAGCAAATCTTACCTGTTACACTTCATCTTTCAAGGGTAACATCCTCTGCAATTTTTACCTGCTTTTGGTCATTATCTGCTGCCTTCAAGCTGTTTTGTAGATTAGACAGATAGATAGATAGATAATTAGATAGATATAGACATAGACATGCATTATTATGGATTTTATAATTCTTAACTGTGAGAGAGATTTTCTAACCAAATTACTCCACCATTATATAAAGCAGTAATCAACAGATATTCCACCAAAACACTGTCATCTTTTTGAAATCAAGAAATGAGTCTTATTCAACTTGGTGTTTCCAGGGCCAAAGATGTTTCCTGCCATAAAGCAGCTGATCAATGAGGGTTTGTTGGACTGAATATTTCATTTTTACTTCTAGGTTCATAGTTATTTGTTCAAACGTGTAATAAGCCATTTATAAATAATTACACACGCATTGTTTGAGATTTTCAAGAAGAAATAAGAAAAATAACACTGTGTTTGAGTCTCAGGAGAGCTCAGAAGAGTCGACAGAATTTGGGTCTCAGAAGGTAGCTAATAACTTGGGAGGTACACATTTTGCAGCAGGAAATTTTCTAAGGCACATCTTTCCAAGCAAAGGAGAAAAAAAGAAAAAGCTCTCTTCTATTAAGATTCTGTTAACTGTCAGAGGTAAAGATGTACCAAAATCAGATAAGCCTTGACCTTCAAACAGCACCCTGAGTCTCCTCATTCTGCCTATAACATGATACAATAAACCTGGGGCTGAACAGGTCTTTGAAGAAAATTCCAGCTATACCTTCAGTGTACTAATCAATAGACTCTCCTTGAAGGCCAGGTCTATCTATGCTAAAATGAAAATGTCAGTGTTAATCCAAGTCACAGTTACTGGAAGTTGGAAAGAAACACACAGACACACACAGACACACACACACACACACAGAAACTCAACAACCCAGACTTACACATGGTCATTTCCTCTCAACAGCGGGAGGGTATTTGTTGCTCATGAGTAATAGCATAACTCCTTGCCATAATACACAAGAACAATCAGTATTCTTGTTGGACAGGGGTTATTTGTCAATAACTTCCTCAAGATGATACATGGAAGAATAAAATACTGGGCATTGGGCTTCAAAGCAGCATTTTTGCTTCAGATAAGACTGTTAACAAAAAAATCAGTTTTATCATCAGGAAAGGCCTTCATTCTATTTCTGTGGAGAAAAATAGCCTCCCACCTGCTGTTAAAATACTTAATTGAAGAGATCTGCATTGTACTGCTTATACTGTGGCATATCACTTGAACTTTTGACTAAGTGTCATTCTTCTAACATTATTACAGAATCCTAGCTCATCATGAGAACAGAGGTGTTAATCAAAAGGAATTACTCAGTAATTATATTTTTATTTAGAATTTTAAACATAAGCTTTGCTATTTTTGGAAGAACCCCAATCACCATTTTTTTCTCATGTATTTATCTGAAGAGGTTCAGTTAACTCTTTGTTATCTGGGCAAACCTAGATTTGTTGTCCCTCTTGTAGCACTGTTTGCTGGATAGAAAGTTATCCAACACACTGTTCAAAGCTATAATTGTCAAGTGTACACATACATGCACACATATCCTATTGGTTCTGTTTCTCTGGAGAATGCTGAAGAATAAAGGAAAATACATTATTTATTTATTTGTTTGTTTATTATAAGGAATTGGTTCACGTGATTATGGAGGCTGACAAGTCCCACGATCTGCAGTTAGCAAGGCATTCTGGAGACCCAGGAGAGCTGACGGTGTCAGTGTAGTCCAAGTCCAACAGCCTGAGAAATAGGAGGGCCAAAGGTACAGAGCTAGTCCAAAGGTCAGTAGGCTTAAGACCCAGGAAGAGCCAATGCTTCACTTCAAATCCAAAATGGGAAAAAAGTGATGTCTCACTTTGAAGACAGTCAGGCAGGAGGAATTCCCTTTTCCTCACAAGAGGGTCAGCCTTTTTCTTCTTTCTTTCCAGGCCTTCAACTGATTTGATGGAGCCTACCCACACTTGAAAGGGCAATTTGCTTCACTAGGTCTACTGGTTCAAATGTTAATGTCATCCAGAAGCACCCTCACAGCAGACATACCCAGAATAATATTTGATCAAATGTCTGGACACCTTGTGGCCTCGTCAAGTTGACACATAAAATCAACTATCACATCAAGTGAGAGTGAAGTGGTTAAATTATTTCAACAATTTCTTTCCATTGTACGTTGTCTTAAAAAGAACATGAGATTCAGTTCTAACTCTGATAACCAGATAAGGAAATTATTTTAATGATTCATGATAATATGTTTTTTTCAAGTGTAAAAATTAAGCATTGGCTTATGTCTGATGGACACAATTTATGCTTCTTTGTTTCCAAGATGATATCATGCTGCTCCTTTTTGACATATATCATTCCGATTTGCCAGTGTGCCAAAATGAAAATAGTCTTCAAAAGGCTGTAGGGAAACATACTTTGGAGACACACAAGTGATATTAATGAACATTATCATGAAAATGCTGTAATAGCTCTGAACAGAGGTATTTTCAACAAAACCTTTAATTTTTTAAACATGTCATTTTTATTGTTATACCTCAACTGAGGAGCAATAATCATGGTCAAATTGGTTAGTTAAAAACAACTCCGAATACCAATCAGAACACCAGGCTTTTAGTTCCAGTTTGAACATTTAACTAGCTATATAAGCATGGGTATGGCATGTAGTTTCTCTGATCCTCAGTTTCTGGAACAATCAAATGGTAAAAATGCAAAGTCTAAAAACTGCTTGATAGCTCCTTGAATTATAGTCCTCCCTCAATTCAACAAACATCTATTGATTGCTCATGAACCAAATGTTGAAACTCTGTGCTAGGCACATGAGGGATACAAAGATTAATAATTCAGAGTTTCTTTACCTCAAGGGGCTCACCAACTAGAGGGACAAAGAAAAATGAATCTACAACTGCCTTTAATGCAAGAAGGACTGTGGTAAATATTTTAACCAAGTTTCAAAGCAAAAGCCATAAAATGACAGAAGCCAGAATAATTAATTTCACCCCAGGTAATGGAAGACTGGCATTTTATGTGAGCAGGAATTCAATATATTACATGTAACCCACTACACTAAACTTTATTTTTGCTTCAGTGCTTAGAATGAAATGAAATGTTATATAACTTAAGCACAATGTTGAGCTGATCTTGATGGAAATGGAGTATGTTTTAGACAGAATGCTATACAGCACCAAATTGCATTCCCTTCTGCTATTCACACAGCCCATCTACATATCTCAGCTTTCTCCTTTAGTAGGAATGGCTGGAAAACTACGTTCCAGACAATGGAATATAGGCAAAAGGGAAATATCTCCTTTCCAGGCCCAGTCCCCAAACACCTTGTAAACAATACTACTCACACTTTTCTCTCATTTGTTAGTCAGATTCAAGGAATCCAGTGGTGACACTGGGGTTATAAGGAAGTGTGTAGCCACTCAAAGAAGGATTTGGTATGCGGAGTGACTGTGTGAACAAGAGCCCTCTTCTTGGCAACACACATTGGACCATGATGTGAGCATGAAGTAAACCTTAAATCACTGCAATTTTTGGACTATTTAAACGTTTAGCCTACTTAGGCTAACAGAGAAATCAGCACATTGACATGTAGCAATTTCATAACGAAACGGATTATGTGGTGTTTAGCTATGGGGTGGTTATAGGAATGAAATTCATTTCTGAGGCAAGAAGCACAGCAGCCCATATTATATAGTGACAAAACACTAACAGGAACTTAGACTGGGAAAATTGAGAGAATGGAAGGGAGAAACAGAGAGACCCATAATCATAGTTAGAGATTTTAATAATCTTCTCTCAGTAACTGAAAAAACAAATAGACAAAAATCAGAATAATATAAAGTATTTAAACATGTTCAACCAATCAGATGTAATTGAGAATTATAAAACATTACATCCAAGAAACTGAAGAATATATACTGTTTTCAAGCAAACAAAAATGTTCACTGAGACCATATTTGGAGCCATAGAACAAATCCCCCCACAAATTTCCAAAGAATTAAAATCATCCAGAATATAGTGTCCAATCACACTAATTAGATTATAAGCCAAAAACAATAAAATGCCTAAAAATCCCCAAATGTTTAGAAATTAAGCAATACCCATAGGTGAAAGAAGAAAGTATAAAGGAAATTAGAAAATATTTCAATCTGAATCATAATGAAAACACAATGTATCAAAATTTGGGGAATACAGCTAAAGTTATTAGAGGAAAGTTTATGCCTTTAAATGCTTATATTAGAAATGAGAAAAGTTGAAGATTAATTATCTAAATTTATATCTCAAGCAGAGAAAGAAGTGCAGCATTGACACAAAGAAAAAAAGAAAGAGGGGGTAATAAAGATATAACAGGATCATACAAGTTGGTCCTCTGAAAATGATTAATAAATGTGGTAAACCCTAAGAAAGAATAATCAAGGGGAAGGTAGAGAAAACAAAAATTATCAATATGAGGAAAAAATTAGCACTGACCCTACAGTCACTAAAAGGAAAATAAGAGGATAATATGACCAACTTTATGATACCTGTATGGAAGAATTTAGATAAAATGGAAACATCTCCTTGAAAAATCAAACTTATCAAACTGACACAAGAAAAAATAAAAAATCGAACAGTCACTATACTTGCTTTTAAAAACAAAGACTTGGTAAGAAGCCACTCACAAGAGAATCTCCATGTCCAGGTGGCTTTACTGGTGAGTGCTATCAAATATTTTAAGAATTACTAGTCTTACACAAAAATTTTCAGGCAATACTAAAGGAAGAAAAATTTCCCAATTCATTTTATGAGACCAGTATAACCTCGATACAAAAAACTAACAAAAATATTAAAAGAACAAAAATGTACAGGCCACTATCCCACAATAATACAAACATAATAATTGTCACCAAAATATTAGGAATTTGGATCCAGTGCTATAGAAAAAGATAAAACATTATTGCCAAGTGTATTAATCAGGGTTCTCCAGATAAACAGGACCAATAGTGAAACAGTGTGTGTATGTACATATATATTTAAGATTTATTTAATATCTATTAAAAGAAACTGTTCTTAAAAATACACTGGTTTCATGTTCTTGGACTGGAAGAATCAACATTGTGAAAATGACTATACTACCCAAAGCAATCTACAGATTCAACCCAATCCCTATCAAACTACCAATGGCATTTTTCACAGAACTAGAGCAAAAATTTCACAGTTTGTATGGAACACAAAAGACCCTAAAGAGCCAAAGCAATCTTGAAAAAGAAAAACGAAGCTGGAGGAATCAGGCTCCCCAACTTCAGACTATATTACAAAGCTACAGTAATCAAGACAGTATGGTGCTAGCACAAAAACAGAAATATAGATCAATGGAACAGGATAGAAAGCCCAGAGATAAACCCATGCACATATGGTCACCTTATCTTTCATAAAGGAGGCAAGAATATACAATGGAGAAAAGACAGCCTCTTCAATAAGTGGTGCTGGGAAAACTGGACAGGTACATGTAAAAGAATGAAATTAGAACACTCCCTAACACCATACACAAAAATAAACTAAAAATGGATTAAATACCTAAATATAAGGCCAGATACTATAAAACTCTTAGAGGAAAACATAGGCAAAGCAATCCTTGACATAAATCACAGCAAGATCCTTTTTGACCCACCTCCTAGAGAAATGGAAATAAAAACAAAAATAAACAAATGGGACCTAATGAAACTTAAAAGCTTTTGCACAGCAAAGGATACCATAAACAAGACCAAAAGACAACCCTCAGAATGGGAGAAAATAGTTGCAAATGAAGCAAATGACAAAGAATTAACCTCCAAAATTTACAAGCAGCTCATGCAACTCAATATCAAAAAAACAAACAACCCAATCCAAAAATAGGCAGAAGACATAAATAGACATTTCTCCAAAGAAGATATACAGATTGCCAACAAACACAAGAAAGAATGCTCAACATCACTAATCATTAGAGAAATGCAAATCAAAACTACTATGAGGTATCACCTCACCAGGCAGAATGGCCATCATCAAAAAATCTACAAACAATAAATGCTGGAGAGGGTGTGGAGAAAAGGGAACCCTCTTGCACTGTTAGTGGGAATGTAAATTGATACAGCCACTATGGAGAACTAGAGGTTCTCCTTAAAAAACTAAAAATAGTATGGAGTTTCCTTAAAAAACTAAAATTAGAACCACCATACGACCCAGCAATCCCACTACCAGCTATACACCCTAAGGAAACCATAATTCAAAAAG
>NC_041222.1:67560007-67566799 GCF_002837175.3 Physeter macrocephalus
CCAGGACATGGAAGCAACCTAAGTGTCCATTGACAGATGAATGGATAAGGAAGATGTGGCACATATATACAATGGAATATTACTCAGCCATAAAAAGAAACGAAATTGAGTTATTTGTAGTGAGGTGGATGGACATAAAGTCTGTCATACAGAGTGAAATAAGTCAGAAAGAGAAATACAAATACCGTATGCTAACACATATATATGGAATCTAGAAAAAAAAAAGGTTCTGAAGAACCTAGGGGCAGGACAGGAATAAAGATGCAGGCATAGAGAAGGGACTTGAGGACACAGTGGAGGGGAAGGGTAAGATGGGATGAAGTGAGAGGGTGGTATGGACATATATACACTACCAAATATAAAATAGATAACTAGTGGGAAGCAGCCGCATAGCACAGAGAGATCAGCTTGGTGCTTTGTGACCACCTAGAGGGGTGGGATAGGGAGGCTGCGAGAGAGATGCAAGAGGGAAGAGACATGGGGATATATGTATATGTATAGCTGCATCACTCTGTTATACAGCAGAAACTAACACACAATTGTAAAGCAATTATACTCCAATAAAGATGTTTAAAAAAATCTAAAATTAAAAAAATAATAATAATATAAATAAATAAATAAATAAATAAATAATGATTCTACAAAAAAGCACAGTCCTATATATATATATATATATATATATATATACACACTGGTTTCAGGAAGAGTTTACAATGAAAATTATAATATACCGAACTGATCAAAACCAAAATCACTAAATATCTCTCTTGCAGAAAGTAGATAAAGTTATAATAAAAGGGAACTACATAGCATTAAACGCATACATTAGGAAGGAAGGAAAGTTGAAAATTAATAAGCTAAGCATCCTACTCAGGTAGGTAGAAGAAGTCAACAGGATCCATACAAGTAAAACATTGGAAATTTATATACCAGCAACAACCAATTAGAAAGTGCAATATTTAAAAATATTATTCAGAATAGCAAGAAAAAGTAAGACATACAATCGAGATATTTGAAAGTACAAATTTATTGAAGGACGAAAGGAAAAGGGAATTGCCTTATCATACAACAAGACATATTATTTAAAAATATGTACAGTATATTGAAATTTAAGTACCCAGTGTGCCCTTTTTCAGACCGCTATTTAGTTTAGTGAGCTGAGCAATGAAAATTTAAGCTCCAATATTTTATTCCCCCTCCGAAAGTCACTACCGAGCCCCAAAATGAACTAAGTGGCTCTCTATGTTCAAACAGCATCTTTGCCTACTCTCATTTCTACACTTGTGCCCCTCTTTTGAATATCTGAGTTTATGTGTTTACCTTCTCCATTTGACCATGAGTTCTCCACGGGAGAAACTGTGTCATATTCAGCAGCATATAAGCTCGATGTCTACCGTGGTGCCTCCATTATGGAAAGTACTCAGTAAGTATTAATTTGTTGAGGATGTTACAACTTGCAGATGTTATAAATTCTGATGAAAAGAAAAATGGAGTAGGAGTTAGAGAAGCTGTGTTCTAGTCCCAAATCCACCATTAAATACCTGGGGGATTTTAAGATATCTATACTTCTCTGAGCCTCAGCGTCTTTATTCATAATGTGAAGGTGAAGAGTTCTTGACTTACCAACTTCAAGTGATACTTAAAATAAATATTAAATATAAAGACAACAGATTTTACAAAGCATTATATAGATAAGATAGATTATAACAACTGAACAGTTTCCATCAGTCTGTAAGTTACATGGCCAAAAATTTATGAAACATAGGCAATACTCCCAATGTACTAGCTAGTCTAAACTTTTCTCAACTGCATTTGAGAAACAGATTGTATTTTCCGAAGAAGACTACATATATATATATATATATATATATATATATATCTCCCATCCCACATGCTCTTAAATGTGATGTTGACATGCCTTCATGGAGAGGTTCCCTTGGACTTGGGACCTTTGTAACTATATTAACCAAAAGAATGTGACAGAAGTGATCCTGCATAACTTCCAAAGGCCATAAAGATCAATATGTCTCTCAAGACACTTTCCCTTGAAATCCAGCCTCCTTGTTCTAAGAAAGGTGAAGCCACATGTTCAGCCTACCTAGCCTCTCAGCCAAAAGCCAACATCAGCTACTGGACATGTGAGCAAATGGGCTTCAGGTGATTTCAGCCCCAGTCTTCAAATATTCCATCTGAGGCTAGAACACTGTGGAACAGAGATATCCCCATGGAGCGCTATCTGAAATTCCAACCCTCAGGAAGCAAGAGAGATAATAAATATTTTTTTAAGCTACCCAGTTTTGGGGTGCTTACACAATAGATCACTAATACAACTTGATTACCACAAATACTTCTAAACACATCATAAGATACCGCCGCTTCTGCTTCCTCTCCTATCAGCATGTGTGACATCTTTAGCAGGACTCACAAGGCAGAGGTGACAGGTTTCAATAGAGAAGATACCTAAGATGGGAATTATAATTTCTAAAGAATGCTTGCAATCGGAGTTTCTGACTTGGGTGGGAATGGGGCAGAGAAGGACGAGCTAATGAGAAACTAACTTAGAAAATACCAAGCTGATAATACATCTTCAAGCCAGCCTTCCCATGGCAACTTTTTGTTCGAACATAGGCATGAAATATTTAGAACTGCTAAAACTCCACTAGGAAGGCTTTTATCCCTGCAAAAGAGTTTGTAGCCAGAAGCTGCCTGCTGGCACTGCAAGCAGGAACGCACCATTTGTTCAATGCCAGAGTTTACTCTTTGAATGACTGACACACTCCAACCCATCTCCAAAGGCTCCTTTGCCTTTATGACTGACACCTCCCAGGAAAGAGGGGTTGTAATTGCCTCTTAGTTAGGAACTGGAGGCTGTGGAGGGTTTTTGCTTTGGAGTGCCGGAGACCTTCCACTCCACAAGCATCATAGACTCTGTGGAAGGAACATTTCAACTCAGCAGGAGAGAAAAGGCAAGAGAAATAAAGAAATTTGGGGGGCTGATGTGTTTCTGTCCAGTCTCCCAGTGTTGTCATTTCATTTTGCCCATTTACAGGGACTTGTTTAAAATCTGTCACAATAGATTTTATGACACATTTATTTAAAAGAAATCCCTGGTATGTTCTTTTCCCACCTACATCCCCCTCAGAGAATATCAAGAATGGAAAACTAGCAATGACACATTCTGCCCAAGCATAAGCTCTGCTGCTGAAAGAAACCAATGTACTCCTCATATCCAAGGAAGGGAGGTAAAGGCACGTTGAGTGTGTGACATAGTCTGAAATGATCTGAGTCAAAGAGGTTGTCAACATAGGTGGCTTCCTCAGATGAGTCAAAAATGTCCCTAAGTGGCAGGAAAATTGGAGATTCTGTTTGATGAGAGTATGGATTTTCATAGAGCAAAATTTTATATGTAGATTGGATTCACCTTGTCCTTACAAGGATGGACAGTATTATAGATCAATGATTCCCAAACTTTCTATAAGAAATTTTTATTATTACTTTATGATTAGTAAGAGATATATATTGTAAGACTATGAGTTGTATAATTCCATTAAAAAACACCACTTTGGGCTTCCCTGGTGGCGCAGTGGTTGAGAGTCCGCCTGCCGATGCAGAGGACACGGGTTCGTTCCCCGGTCCAGGAAGATCCCACATGCTGCAGAGCGGCTGGGCCCGTGAGCCATGGCCACTGAGCCTGTGCTCCGCAACGGGAGAGGCCACAACAGTGAGAGGCCCGCGTACCAGAAAAAATAAATAAATAAATAAATAAAAATAAAAAACACCACTTTGATATTTTTGTAGACCAATGTCATATTACCATGGGATAAATATATGGTGTACATTAGGCATTTTGAAATATTGAGGACAGATTGTAGATACCTATTACTACTTCCTTATTCTGTGAAAAATCCAGGTAAAGAACAATCAATCTAGGAGAGTCCTAGGAGATGTTAGAAGAAGCAAGATATCAGGGTCCACCTTGGACCTACTGAATAGAGTCTACATTTCAACTAGATGCCCTGGTGATGTTTGAGGGAGGTTTCTCAACAGCAGCATAATTGGCATTTTTGCCAGATATTTTTTTGTGTTGGGATGGAGAGGGCTATCCTGTGCTTTATAATGTGTTTAGAAGCATCCCTGGCCTCTACCCACTATATACCAGTAGCTACCCTCTAATCCCACCCCGCTGCCATCCCCCATCTCTCTACACCCACCCTTGCCACCATCTTGACAACAAAAAATAACTCCAGACACTGCCAAATATCACCTGCAGGGGTTATAAGTCAACCTCAGTTGAGAGCCACTGATCTATATGAAACAATTTTGTCCTCAGTTATATGTTGTCCATGTAGTTTTAGGTTAAAATGCCACATTATCTACATCTTTTGTGCTGACTACCATAGTGTTTGCCTGTAGCAGTAGCCATCCTTATACTGTTCTCTTCTCCCCTATTCCATGCCCTCCTGATCTTTGAGATCATCTCCCAGCTAAACTACCTGCATAAAAGCTTTTGTTTAAAGCTCTGCTTTCAAGAAAACCCAAGCTCAGTCACTCCTATAAAATCTAGAAGAATTTAGGTACTATATTTAATAAATATGTGTCAACTGACATACACAAAGCAAATATCATTCACTCTAAAGAATTCGAGTTCATTGAGGGCAGTGGTAGCATTTTTTGCATATCTGTCTCTCCATTAACCATGAAAATAACTACCATGTGAGTTGCTCAATAAATAATTATCAACTAAATTAATATAAAATGTTTTAACTTTTATCTCCTCTGCTTAAATAATACCTTTGCTGCATTGCTGCCATTGCTACTTCAATTTTGTAAGCCAGTAGTTTGGAAAGAACAATGTTTGAAGTCCTTTCTTTGAAATAAGATAGTTAATTACTTCCTTGCCATTAGATGTGAAACAGCAAGCAAAAGCATGAGAAAATTCTAAGTTGGGCACATGAGGGAAATTTTGTCTGGGTTTTCCCAAGCCATAATTCTCATCACCTTTTCCTTTCAAGAGGAGAGACTGAAGGAGGACTTAATTCTGAATTAATTTTCCTGGTATGACAATATAGCTGTTCCCTAATATTTCTGGAATTCATTTTGAGATTTTTCTTGCAGTGCTTGTCTGCCATGATCACAATTATCCTTCTGTTTTAATTATGAGAACTCATAATGGAAAGAAACAAAGCCCCCAATATTCTGGTTTTACAGTATTCACATGGTTAATATCAAGAAAGGGACCCCAAGGAAAGGGAGTACAGTGCAATGCCATTCATTTAAATTTTAAAAAGATGCATTGTACATAAAATGTATAGAAATCATATAATAACTATAAGCCTGTGACCGTAAGTTATTGAGCAACAGAATTTTGATAAATATTTTCTTACATTTTGCTTATTATAGCTCCCCAATAAGGAATTTCAGTTAACTAACAGGGATAAACATTGAAAAAGGAGTTTTAAAATGATATTTTTACTGTTGGTTAACATTGTTCTTTGGGAGTACTGTTATGTTACTTTACGATATTTGTTTGAGGAGGGGGTCCTAGGAGAGGTATTTATCACAAGTTACCTGTGTTCTAGCTACCAATGCAATGTTGGTACAAGATGTTGAGGCAGCTGACAAACATTGATTCTATTTAAAAGGATGGCTTCAGCCATTTCCCTCACTGCACTTTATCCACGGAAGCATTTTGTCACAGCAGTGAAGGTTCCTCCACCTTAGCAAGTAACTGATCACAGTGATTTGTAAAAACTGACTTTAAGCTCCAGCTCAGTAGGGCTGTATCTCAGGAAAGGTTCTTGGGAGATGTAAGGTTAAACTGATGGATCATTTGAACTACAGTGTGATGGTGTTCAATATCGTTATTAATATCCCAAGGACAGCGAAGGAGCCTGGAAAGTAAGAAGGCAAAATGGGCGAACTGAAGATCCGGTCCAGATCAAGAAGCAGCATGGGGCCTCAGAAAGAACGCAACTGTGGGTAGTTGGGCATAAAGGTCCCCCACAAAAAGCAGGTTCAGATAACTCCCAATAGAAGGAGTTGTTTTTATATGCAATCCATCATGTGTGTCCATAATTTGGTTATAGGTTAGTAGGGATGCTTCACCAGTCCCTTGTTAAAATTCAGAAAAAATTAGACCCACGTATGGAGTTTATTTTATTTTTTTTAACATCTTTATTGGAGTATAATTGCTTTACAATGGTGTGTTAGTTTCTGCTTTACAACAAAGTGAGTCAGTTATACATATACATATGTTCCCATATCTCTTCCCTCTTGTGTCTCCCTCCCTCCCCCCCTCCCTATCCCACCCCTCTAGGTGGTCACAAAGCACTGAGCTGATCTCCCTGTGCCATGCGGCTGCTTCCCACTAGCTATCCACCCTGCCTTTGGTAGTGTATATATGTCCATGCCACTCTCTCACTTTGTCACAGCCTACCCTTCCCCCT
This sequence comes from Physeter macrocephalus, assembly GCF_002837175.3. NCBI lineage: Eukaryota > Metazoa > Chordata > Mammalia > Artiodactyla > Physeteridae > Physeter > Physeter macrocephalus. The sequence goes on from NC_041222.1 coordinate 67,566,454, forward strand.
CCCCATAGCCTCAAGTCCATGCTCTAGTAGGTCTGTGTTTTATTCCCATCCTACCCCTAGGCTCTTCAAGATATTTTTTTTTCCTTAGATTCCATATACGTGTGTTAGCGTACGGTATTTGTTTTTCTCCTTTTGACTTAGTTCACTCTGCATGACAGACTCCAGGTCCAACCACCTCACTACAAATAACTCAGTTTTGTTTCTTTTTATAGCTGAGTAATATTCCATTGTATATATGTGCCACATCTTCTCTATCCATTCATCTGTTGATGGACACTTAGGTTGCTTCCATGTCCTGGCTATTGTAAATAGAGCTGCAATGAACATTTTGGTACATGACTCTTTT
>NC_041222.1:67567856-67586687 GCF_002837175.3 Physeter macrocephalus
AGATTGCTTTTGCTATTTGGGGTCTTTTGTGTTTCCATACAAATTGTGAAATTTTTTTTTCTAGTTCTGTAAAAAATGCTAGTGGTAGTTTGATAGGGATTGCATTGAATCTGTAGATTGCTTTGGGTAGTAGAGTCATTTTCACAATGTTGATTCTTCCAATCCAAGAACATGGTATATTTCTCCACCTATTTGTATCATCTTTAATTTCTTTCATCAGTGTCTTATAGTTTTCTGCATACAAGTTTTTTGTCTCCTTAGGTAGGTTTATTCCTAGATATTTTATTCTTTTTGTTGCAATGGTAAATGGGAGTGTTTTCTTAATTTCACTCTCAGATTTTTCATCATTAGTGTATAAGAATGCCAGAGATTTCTGTGCATTAATTTTGTATCCTGCTACTTTGCCAAATTCATTGATTAGCTCTAGTAGTTTTCTGGTAGCATCCTTAGGATTCTCTATGTATAATATCATGTCATCTGCAAATAGTGACAGCTTTACTTCTTCTTTTCCTATTTGGATTCCTTTTATTTCTTTTTTTTCTCTGTTTGCTGTGGCTAGAACTTCCAAAACTATGTTGAATAAGAGTGGTGAGAGTGGGCAACCTTGTCTTGTTCCTGATCTTAGTGGAAATGGTTTCAGTTTTTCACCATTGAGAACAATGCTGGCTGTGGGTTTGTCATATATGGCCTTTATTATGTTGAGGAAAGTTCCCTCTATGCCTACTTTCTGCAGGGTTTTTATCATAAATGGGTGTTGAATTTTGTCAAAAGCTTTCTCTGCATCTATTCAGATGATCATATGGTTCTTCTCCTTCAGTTTGTTGATATGGTGTATCAGGTTGATTGATTTGCGTATAATGAAGAATCCTGGCATTCCTGGAATAAACCCCACTTGATCATGTTGTATGATCCTTTTAATGTGCTGTTGGATTCTGTTTGCTAGTATTTTGTTGAGGATTTTTGCATCTATGTTCATCAGTGATATTGGCCTGTAGTTTTCTTTCTTTGTGACGTCTTTGTCTGGTTTTGGTATCAGGGTGATGGTGGCCTCATAGAATGAGTTTGGGAGTGTTCCTCCCTCTGCTATCTTTTGGAAGAGTTTGAGAAGGATAGATGTTAACTCTTCTCTAAATGTTTGATAGAATTCGCCTGTGAAGCCATCTGGTCCTGGGCTTTTGTGTGTTGGAAGATTTTTAATCACAGTTTCAATTTCAGTGCTTGTGATTGGTCTGTTCATATTTTCTATTTCTTCCTGGTTCAGTCTCGGCAGCTTGTGCATTTCTAAGAATTTGTCCATTTCTTCCAGGTTGTCCATTTTATTGGCATACAGTTGCTTGTAGTAATCTCTAATAATCTTTTGTATTTCTGCAGTGTCAGTTGTTACATCTCCTTTTTCATTTCTAATTCTATTGATTTGAGTCTTCTCCCTTTTATTCTTGATGAGTCTGGCTAATGGTTTATCAATTTTATTTATCTTCTCAAAGAACCAGCTTTTAGTTTTATTGATCTTTGCTATTGTTTCCTTCATTTCTTTTTCATTTATTTCTGATCTGATCTTTATGATTTCTTTCCTTCTGCTAAATTTGGGGTTCTTTTGTTCTTCTTTCTCTAATTGCTTTAGGTGCAAAGTTAGGTTGTTTATACGAGATGTTTCCTGTTTCTTAAGGTAGGATTGTATTGCTATAAACTTCCCTCTTAGAACTGCTTTTGCTGCATCCCATAGGTTTTGGGTCGTCGTGTCTCCATTGTCATTTGTTTCTAAGTATTTTTTGATTTCCTCTTTGATTTCTTCAGTGATCACTTCGTTATTAAGTAGTGTATTGTTTAGCCTCCATGTGTTTGTATTTTTTACAGATCTTTTCCTGTAATTGATATCTAGTCTCATAGCGTTGTGGTCAGAAAAGATACTTGATATGATTTCAATTTTCTTAAATTTGCCAAGGCTAGATTTGTGACCCAATATATGATCTATCCTGGAGAATGTTCCATGAGCACTTGAGAAAAATGTGTATTCTGTTGTTTTTGGATGGAATGTCCTATAAATATCAATTAAGTCCATCTTGTGTAATGTATCATTTAAAGCTTGTGTTTCCTTATTTATTTTCATTTTGGATGATCTGTCCATTGGTGAAAGTGGGGTGTTAATGTCCTATAAATATCAATAAAGTCCATCTTGTTTAATGTATCATTTAAAACTTGTGTTTCCTTATTTATTTTCATTTTGAATGATCTGTCCATTGGTGAAAGTGGGGTGTTAAAGTCCCCTACTATGATTGTGTTACTGTCGATTTCTCCTTTTTATGGCTGTTAGTATTTGCCTTATGTATGGGGGGTGCTCCTATGTTGGGTGCATAAATACTTTCATTTGTTATATCTTCTTCATGGATCAATCCCTCGATCATTATGTAGTGTCCTTCTTTGTCTCTTGCAATAGTCTTTATTTTAAAGTCTATTTTATCTGATGTGAGAATTGCTACTCCAGCTTTCTTCTGATTTCCATTTGCATGGAATATCTTTTTCCATCCACTCACTTTCAGTCTGTATGTGTCCCTAGGTCTGAAGTGGGTCTCTTGTAGACAGCATATATATGGGTCTTGTTTTTGTATCCATTCAGCCAGTCTGTGTCTTTTGGTGGGAGCATGTAATCCCTTTACATTTAAGGTAATTATCGATTGGAATTTTTAATAGAGATGAGTTTATTCACTTCAAGGGACTGTTGTATCTTATGTTACAATTATATCTTTCTTACTTTTTTGGTTGGTTATATTAGGGTAAGTATATTCTAATTGTCTCTCCTTTCTACTATAACTAACCTGAAATTTCTGTGCTTAAGATGACAAAAGTTTATTCTGCAGTCTCATCACAGTTTATGGTCATTCAGGGAAAGAGAAAAAGAGTTTATGATTATGTGCCAGTCCTCAAATTTCTTTTCATATTTGACTAATGCATGAAATCTCAAAGTGTGGGAAACATACTTCTTAAAAAATGTTACATATATCAAGTTTTTCAAGCTGCAATGTTAATTCTATTCTTAAATTCAAATGAATCCTATACCTTCACATAATACCTTCCAGCTCTTTCCTGCTTTTTTCTTTCCAGCCTAGTTCTTGAACTTTCCCTATAGACAAAGAAGTCCATAGGTCAAGGAATAGGAAAGACTAAAAAGTTGTGAACAGGAGCCAATCCATTGCTTTGCACGTTTCTACCCTACTCTATTATTTGTACATGTTAATGAACTTTCCTGGATCAGAAAATAAGCACCCTGGTGGCGAATTCAATGAAGATGTGAACTCATTAAGTAACACAGGACTGAAGAGCAAATAAAAAGGCAAGAATAATGAGAAAGCAATGGGAAGAAGAAGAACATATGAGAATGGTACTGCTTGAATCAATTGATTCTCAGCTTAAGTACTTGCTCCTTTCAGCTCTAACTAGCACATCCAAAATACATGCAGGTTAAATGGAAAAGTCTTTCCACAGTGTGCTTATTTTCTTTTTATGGAACTGGCAGCCTAAGTAAGGATGCCTGACTCAGTGTTCTACCACCAAAGTGTGAAAGTGAATGCACCTGTGCACTAGCAGCCAGCATCTCTCTTCTTCCTCCTGCCATTTTTTTTCTGTAAATCAACTCTCTTCCTTAATAGAAGAAAATACCATATATATATATATATATATATATATATATATATATATATATATATGGTATTATCATTGGGTGCTGAATTTTTGTATGCTCATGACAAGACACTAACATTATTGGACCACCAAATGTAGACCAAACAGTGCTTGATGGAACTTGGAAAGGTATTATCTGCATTTTAAACATAAGGAAAGAAAGTCTTAGACATGTTATTTCGATTGAAACTATGGGCCTAACACAGCAAGGACTTAATTAAATCAGGAAATTTACAAAATTGTTGCATTTGGATCACTTAGCTAAAAGAGGCCTTGGTAATATCACTTGTTGTATGGAGCAATGGAAGTGATGTGCCCACCTGAGGCACCAGATTTTTACTATTATCATTTGAGCATGCTCTCTCATTCACTCTCACTCTCTCATTTGGAGGTCTGCTCAATCCAAATAATGACCTATACTAACACAGAGAAGGCTTTATTAACTCTAACATTCACAAGGACATCAAAAAATGAGAATGCATGAAATAATACTCTGGAGAGAGAACAATGTACATGGTTACCATTGTTAGTTTCAGAACAGTAATATGTAACAAATTATAAATTGAATATAAAATAGCTTTTACATTGACTTCTGTATTAGTTACAAACTACTTCAGCTGCTGGAATGGAAAGACCAAAATGATACTGGCTTAAAGAAGACAGAAGTTTATTTCTCTCTCACTAAAATGTAGGTAGGTGGACTTCTATCTTGCTGCTCTGCCATCCTCAGCACCTGGCTCCATCTCGTGGTCCAGCATGGCTGCTCCAGCTCCCATTATCACGTACCCATTCCGGTCTGGGAGGGGAAGTCAAACCCCTTCCTTTTCAAACACAACAGGAAACTAGCACATATCACTTCCAATAATAACCCATTGGCCAGACCTTAGTCACATGGTCACATAAACCTTCCAAGAAGGCTGGGAAATGCAGTCTTTAATCAGATGACTCTATGCCCAGCTAATATCCTATTACTAAGGGAGAATGGCTGTTCTGCTCCAACTGAAAAAAAAAATGGTGAAGATCCTTAGCAGGTATCGTTAAGGGAATTGGTTTCTGGTTCTATCAAATCGTAGTTCTGTTGTGCCATTGGTTTAAAAGCTGGGCATTAAAATGCCACTTCCTAATATTTCTTCATTTGACAGTTTCATAAAATACCGTTTTGTCAGCAAATACCCAAAATTCAGTCTTTAAATTGCTATCTGTGTCCTTATGGAGGGTTATATGGGAATGCCCTCTGTATGTTTCTCCTGTGTTTTCTGTTCTCAGTACTCTGAGAACTTCTGTTGCCCTTTAGGAACAGGAAATGTTAGTAGCTTTTCAAAGAAAGGCAGTACACATATTGGATCTGACCTGAGAAGACTCACCTCTTGCATAAAAGTCAGAAGGGTTTTAATATTACTATCAACCAGTCCCTCTGAATGCAGTTTTCAAACATTCCAACTCTCTGGTGTGCAATAAAAGTACTATTTATAAATTATATCACAAGCTATAGAAATGAAGTAATTAGAGAAAGAAGGCAGGACTGGGATAAAAGGATCAGAGCTCTAATTTGACTCTGCTCTTTATAATCTGTGTTGCCTGTAACAAGTCACTTAACTTCCCTGCAAACCAGTTCTCTCTTTTATTAAACAGAAATATATTAGGTGTTCTTCCTGCCTTGTAGACTTATCATGAACCTAAATACATTTTACTCACTGAGTTAGCTGAGAGAATAATTGTTCCCAAGAAGGAAAACAGTTTGCCATTTCTGTTATTTGCAACAAAAGCAGTAGTGTGTGGACACTCCATAATCACTCATGCCAACAGGTCAGAAAATAGGTGAAATTAGAATATGGTCAGAAGAACATGCATTCTGTGTTTTGGACTTTATTTTTAGAGCAGTTTTAGGTTCACAGTGAAATTGAGTGGATAATACAGAAAGTCACCATATACCACTTGCCCACACCTCCTCCTTCTCCAGTCCCGAGATGCATAACCTCCCCCACCATCAACATTTCACAACAGAGTGGTATGTTTATTACAAGTAATGAGCCTACATTGACACATCATTATCACTGACAGTCCACAGTTTACATTAGGGTTCATTCTTGGTGTTGTACAGTCTGTGTGTTTGGACAAATGCATAATGACATGTATCTACCATTAAAGTATCAAACAGAGTAGTTTCGCTGCCCTAAAAATCCTCTGTGCTCAGCCTATTCATCTCTCCCTCCCCCATAACCCCTGGCAACCACTGATCTTCTTACCGTCTCCATAGTTTTGCCTTTTCAAAAATGTCTGATAGCTGGAATTATATAATATGTAGCCTTTTCATTGGCTTCTTTCACTAAAGCAACATGCATTGTTCCCTCTATATCTCTTCCTCCCTGGGTAGCTCATTTCTTTTTAGCACTGAATAATATTCCATTGAATGAATATAACACAATTTATTCAGTTCATTTATCCACTGAAGGACATTTGGTTGATTCCAAGTTTTGGCCATTATGAATAAAGCTGCTCTAAACATCTGTGTGCAGGTTTTTTCCCTTTTTTTGTGGACATGTTTTCAACTCATTTGAGCAAATACCAAGGAGTGAGATCACTGGATCATATAGTAAGAATATGTTTAGTTTTGTAAGAAACTGCCAAACTGTCTTCCAAAGTGGCTGTACCATTTTGTATTCCCACCAGAAATGAATGAGAGTTCTTGTTGCTCCACACGTTCAACAACAGTTGGTATTGTCAGTGTTTTGGATTTTGCCATTCAAATAGATGTGTAGTGGTATCTTATTGCTGTTTTAATTTGCAGTTTCCTGAGGCATATGGTGTTGAGCAGCTTCTCAAATGCTTATTTATCATCTGTATATCTCTTTTGTTGAGGTGTCTGCTTAGATCCTTTGCCCATTTTTTAATCAGGTGATTTGTTTTCTTATTGTTGAGTTTTAAGTGTTCTTGTATATTTTAGATAACAGCTCTTTACCAGTTATGATTTTGCAAGTATTTTCTTCCAGTCTGTGGCTCTCTTATTAATTTCTTAATAGTATCTTTCACATAACAGAAGTTTTTAATTATAATGAGGTTCAAATTATTATTTCTTCCATGTATTGTGCCTTTGATGTTCTATCCAAAAAGTCATCAATAAACCCAAAGTCATCTAGATTTTCTCCAATGTTATTTTATAGGAGTTTAATATATTATTGCATTTTACATTTAGGTCTATGATCCATTTTGAGTTAATTTTTGTGAAGGGTGTAAACTCTGTCGAGATTTATTTTTTTGCATGTGGATGTAACTTGGGCAAAGCCAAATGGAAAAGATGCATAGGACAAGTTATGGGGATGGAATGTGGTATGGAGCTTCCAGGACCTCTTTAATGTATACCACCCTCTCAGCACCTCAGTGTGCTCAATCCAGAAGTTCATTCTACATTGTTTTTACTCTTTTTAAATTGTCAGTCTTTCCTCGCCTAATCCCAATAGAATGTAAGCTTCAAGAGGACAAGGATTTTTGCCTGTTTTGTTCACAGCTGTATACCCAGTGCTTGTCACATATTTTAAAAATCAACAAAAACTAGTTTAATTAGTTTTAAACCTATAAAAACAGCAATAGGAGATAACAGATAGGTCAGGCTCAGAGCACCAATGCAACACTTAGAACTATTTCTTAGACCAGGGTCAGGGTCAGCTATCCCTGGAGAAAGAGAAAGAAGTTAAAATATTAGTATAAGAATGTAAAATAAGGATGAGAAAAACAAAGCATAAAGAAGAAAAGAGGAAAACTTACTATAAACCAGAAGCATTACATATATGATGTGTTTTATTATTCTCAGCAACACTACGAAGTGAATGTTCTTATTTTTGTCATGGAACAACGTTGGTGAAACATGTTAGGTAACTGTCCAATATCCTACAGTTAGTAGATTTCAATTCTAATGGTAACTATTTAACTCCAGGCTTGATTTATTCTGAAAGCCAAAGAAGTTGAAAAGAGAGAGAAAGGAGACAGGATGAGCTCCTTTCATAGAAAGTGAGGTTATGGGAAGTCCTTAAAGGAAAAATGAAGGGAGAAGGGAAGAGGTTATGCCATTAAAGTAGATTAAGGGAAAGTAAAGGGCTTCAACAAACACAGCATAGGAGGCAATTAAGCAAAACCACAGGAAACAGAAATAAAGGACTAGGGGTAGAAGATGTGGAAAAAGATTTATAAATGAGGAAAGACAAAAAGGGGGAAATTTAACCCCAATATGCATGAGTTAAACATCCCTGAAATAAGCACATATGACAGTAACTTCAGGACATGGAAGACAAAAGTAATTCACTGGGAATTAAAGATAAGCATTTTAGAAAAAGGAGAGGGCTTCTCTGGTGGCGCATTGGTTGAGAGTCCGCCTGCTGATGCAGGGGACGTGGGTTCGTGCCCTGGTCCGGGAAGATCCCACATGCCATGGAGCGGCTGGGCCCGTGAGCCATGGCCACTGAGGCTGAGCGTCCGGAGCCGCAACGGGAGAGGCCAAAACAGTGAGAGGCCCGCATACCGCAAAAAAAAAAAAAAAAGAAAAGAAAAAGGAGAGAACATTGATATATTACTATTATTATGTATTCTTGGAAACAGAGGTAGGATGTAAGCAAGTGACATGTAGATGATTTCCTGAAAAAGTCTATAAAATGTGCTTATACAAATGGGAGGGCTCATTCTCCATGACATAAAGCCTTCGGGTATTAGGTTAGTGTGGCAATGACCTTCTCCAGCATTGGGCATCACTTCTGCATCCCTGAGGTCCTCATGGTTTTGTTTCTGACAGTGACTTACTGTCTGACTTTGGAGTAAGACAGACCTAGTTTTAATCTTAATCCATCATTTCTTTAATTTGTGTGTTTTCAGGCAAGTCTCAGAGTCCTCAACCTGGGTTCTACCACAATTAAATGAGATGGTGTATGTCGTTTTGTCATGTGCTCAATAAACAGTAGCTATTACTATTAACAGCCTCATGTTGGAACTACAACTTAATTTTTCAAATGAAGAGCCTGAGGGGAGAGATAGCTGTGTTTGAGGTTTGTTGATTTGTGAAATGAAAGAATCCCAGAAGACATAGACCTACAAATCACATGAGCCTGGTCATTCAGAATATCCAAATGTCCCTCCCAAAAAGTGGAATAGGTACTGAATAGGTCTGAATGTTCCTTAAAAAATAAAGTGAACACTGTATTTAAATGGGAACCTGAACTCTCCTTGCCCCACCCCCACGCTATATCAAGCCTATTCTAAAAATAGCCTGAGCACACTGATTGCAAATCAGAACTTCTATTAGAAAATTCCAGCTTCTCCCAGAAGCTCTGCTTAACTGCATTAGGGTTGCAAATATATTTTCCTACTAACTCTATAATCTAGCAGTTCACTGACATTTACAGTCTGAACTTTCTCATTTCCTCTGGTCTTTGGGGGAGTAGAGAGGTGTAGAAACATGCTGTTTGGTTTAAAATTTTGGCAGTGAGGTGATATACATTGATCTTTCTCCCCTCCTTGGATTTTTTCCACTTAGTTTATTCACAGCCCTGTGGGAGCTCCGTGATTAAATGGACCAAATCCTCTCTTCCTTGTCACCCATTTTAAGAAGTCCCTTGTGCTGAGGTGCTTAGGATGGAACGTTAACTCTTTCAGGTCTCCAGGGGATACTCTGGAGAACTAAGATGCTAAATACAATGAGGAAAAAAAAGGTTGTGAAACTTTCTGCTTACTTTGAAAGGCAAAGTTTTCTTGTAAATATCTCTTTTAGAAGAAGAAAACTTTTTTTTATTACCACCCCCATAATCTCATCATGTGTTTCTAACTAAAACACCGTCTTCAGAATTTGGGGGATTTTAAATTTTATCTTATCAAAAAACCCTACAGACAACTTCCAGATTTATCTTGTTAACATGGAACTACTGTCATATATCTGCTCTCTGTCCATGTAAATTCCTCCAAAGACCTTTCAAAGTTTGGTTCCAAATTATCTTTGGGTGCTCAACTCCCACTAACACTCTACACAAGTCCTATATCATTGTCTTGAATGAGCTGGAAGTGGTAGGGACATAGGGTGCAAGAAGAGAACATCACTTTTTTCCCACCACTCCACCGTTAAATATTCAGCCAACAGTTCTTTCTCTACTCTTGTTGAAAAATCTCAGGCAGGTCTCATAGCTCACTTAGTCATTTGTGGATAATAAAGGATTCTCTAGTTTCCTTCAATCTCAAGAACAGGTGTATTTTATAATTAAAAGTGTCATCCACAGTGATAATCAAAACTTCCATCCAGCCCCTCCATTCAACCTAAAGTTTCTCTTCCCTCTCCAGGCCATGTGGGCTTCAAGCTCAGAACCTACAGTGAGAGAAGGGCAGTGTGGACAATTCTGTTCTCTCCATCTTCTCCCATTGCTAAGTAGCCATGGCTTCTTACTATCCTGGGTCTGAGAGAGTAGGTAAGGTGTTCACAGAAGAGAACTCAGCTCAGTCTTACATGGGTGGTGTTGATCAGGCTCCTTTTGAAGGTGATGAAGGCACAAGGACTGGTTCTTTCCCTTGCAGCAGCTCTACAGGCATTTGAGGAGAACCCATGACAGAAGGCCTTCTCTTGCTGACTATCTAAGACCCCAACCCTCAGACTCTGGGATTCAGGCAGTCCATCCCATCCAGAATCTCTATCATAATCCTTTGCTTCATCAGACAGTTCTCTTAGGCAAGGTCCTTTTTAAAATAACCACTCACCATCTCACCTACCTACTTAGCCCATGGAAATCTCACCCATATTACTCACTCACAGGCAGCACAAGTCCATTTGGCACCCAAAGCAGCCTCTTTATTTTTGCTCTGCTCCCTCAAGCTGAAACCATGGGAGACATACATCAGGGCAATCATGTGGCCTCCCTGAAGCACCTCTAACTTACCTGGATCTGAAAAAGATCATTTCCCCTTTTCTCTCTGATAGAGTAGCTGTGAGAAATGCAAAGCTCAAAGACAATTACAAGGGAGAAAACTCTTCCTCACTCAACTATTTTTTTTCTCCAAGTCTCTGATCATACTCTTTGAGAACTGGTTCCTGACAGAATAGCTTTCTTAATTTCTTAGCACCTCCTGTATATGTTCATGGCAACTCCACTTAGAACGTTGGTGACTTGGTCCCTATTGAAATGTTCTAGGCTTTTGAGTCTCAACCAAAGAGATCAAAGAGTCCCATTTGAATATCCTGCTGTACTAGGCCACCTGGAGGTTGCTTAGCCCATTCTTTATTTTCCTTTCTCCTTTCTTTGATCATTTTGTCATCAACTTAAACTCTTTAAATTCATTCCCAAAGATATATCTCAAAAGGGCTTTTCAGACCACATTCTCTCTCTACTAACAAATTGAGGAGAGCTCTTTTTTAGAAACTCTTACACCCTTTCTGTGGTAGTCATACTCTCCCTCAGAGTCCAGTGTTTACTCGGAATCTATCGATTTATGAAGTTGTTTTATCTTCTTATGAATCATAAGCTTCTTGAAGAAAAAAATTGTTTCTTCACATTTATTTTTGTAAACCCTGCAGTTCACTAAGCCATGTACCTGAAACTTTTTTTTTTTAGTTTCTAAAAAGTTCAACTACTGTAAGACCTAGCATTAGATCCCACAATTTCATTCCTAGAGAAATGAAGACATATGTGTGCACAAAAAGTTGCACATGAGTATTCAGAGCAACATGATTCTTAAGAGCCAAAAACTGGAAACAACCCAAATGCTCATCAGCTTGTGAATGAATAGACAGCCAAAGTGTAGCATATCCATGCAATAAAATGCTATTCAACAATAAAAAGAAACAAAGCACTGATATATGTTCTGATATGTACAACACAGATGAACCTCACAAACGTTATGCTGAGTAAAGGAACCCAGACCCACAAAAGATGACACACTGTATGATCCCATTTATATTAAATGTTCAGAAAAGCCAAACCTATAGAGATATATAAAGTAGATTAGCGGCTGCGTGGGCTGGGGTGGGAATGAGGATTAACTGTAAATGGGCATGAAGGATCTTACAGGAGCGCTAACAAAATGTTACATAACTCAGTACATTTACTAAAAATCATTGAATTGTGCACTTAAACTGAGTGAATTTTATGATATGTAAATTATGCCTCAATAAAAGTTTTTTAAAAACCTGCTTGCTCAGTGGAATTTGGGTTTTTTCTTTGATGTCAGCTTCTTGTAGGTGTTAATACTGCTGAAGCCTTGAACAGTTCAAAATAGGAGAGAACAGGCCCTCTGGGCCTATGCCTTGTTCACAGAGTCATAAACAAACATATTGCTTCCATAACAAAAGCCAGGATTCCTGAAATTTCACGGGAGGTCAGACCAAAGTTAGATTGAGTATAGCTGTAATGCACCAATGGTTTTCCGGCAGTGAAAAGAGCTGATGGGGTCCCCAGGTGCCAAGCTTAATAATAAAAAGTGACTTGGGTACTGAGCATTAAAATTTCCTCATAACCTGAAAATCTCATCTTCGTGGGATTTTAAATCCTAAATTGGATCATTGTAGACAAGCAATTTAGAAATCAATCAGCTTCATGAGTATAAAATGACAAATGTGGGATCAATGTTTCCCTCTAGGTATTTAAAATAAAATAATTCTTTAAGAATGGTCTATACTTTAGCCACTGGTAACTATATATATTTCATGTAAAAGAATAGATACAATTCATTCATTACTAGAGATGAGATTTGGAAGTTTTACCTAAGACTTGACATTTTTTTAACATACATAATACTTCTAATTATTTTAACTTATATTTTAAAACAACTTTGTCTATTTCCATTGTTAGGCTATCATCTAGAGGAATCCATCTAAATGAATATGAGTAAATTGTGATTTGGTCTTCAAGGAATTTTCTCTAAGCATCTATTCATGAGCTCAGATTACAAGGGTAGTGGTTGTACTTCAAAATTCCCAGCACTTAAATCATTTGTTTAATAGTAACAAACATACCATAAGAACTATTAATATTCAAAAGCATATATGCAAACGAATAACTGACTAGTTTATTGTAACAACTACAAATACTGTCCATTGAGTAGTAACGAAATATTGATACTTAACACAATGATAAAATGTATCAAAATCCTCAAACATCTACAGCCTTTTCACTTTATGACCAGTTATACAAAGATCACACTGACTGGTAGGTTTAGGTTTAGAGGGTTTTGCACCTCTAGAAGGCATCAGGATTTAAACTCAGACTTGGTCAATACCAGAAAAGAGGAAGGCATATCAAGAATATCTAACAGGAAGTAATCTTCCTATTTAGCTATGCTAAGGACAAGGAAACAACAGCCAACAACCAATCCACCCAGACATCAACTCACTTCACTTGCGAACTATTTATTGTCAACTGTGTACCTAGTACCGTACTAAGCATGATGACAGAACAGCCACTGTCTCCATGAGGCTTATCCTGTAGTGAAGGGAACACAATGATAAATAAAAATAATCACAAGTGAAAAGGCTATAAAGAAAACAAGCCATATACTAAGCATAATGAGGGCAAGTGGTGGTAGTCATGGTGGTGGGCACTGATTTTACATGGTACACCCAGTACCACCATTGGAATAGTGGCAATTGGGGTGTGTCTGGGCAGGAGGGGGATGGGAAGAGTTCTCCAGGCAGAGAAGGCCTGAGGCAGCAAGTAGCTTGGCATGTTCAAAGAACTTAAACTAAAACTCTGCTAGAGAAAATAGTGAGGGGATGAGTGAAACAACCTAGATTGAAGAGACAGAGGTAGAACTTGAAGAGTTTATGAAGAATTTAGATTGTATTCTAAGTCAAGGATCATGTGTCTTTATGTCTCTAATGTCATCACATCCATGAGACCTTCCCTGATGGCCCTACAGTATCCCCTGTTATACTGATTTATTTTGAACCATAGCACTTAACACCCTTTGGTACATTCTATATTTCTTTTTATATCTTCTATTTTTCTTCTCTTCCCTCTATGAGTTTTATGATTTTAACTGGTTTTGTTGTTGTTTTGTTTTGTTTTTTACTGCTCTGTCTTCAGCACCTGGTATAGTGTCTGACCTAAAGTGGATTCTCAGGCATTATTTGCTGAATCAATGAATGAATATTAAAGATACTTTGAGATATCCAAGTCTCCAACCAAATAATCAGGTCAAATGTGCAACTATATTTTCTATAGTAGCTGGGCATTCTTATTATTGAAGTACATTATGTGTATTTTTGTGAGTATTTCGTGTTTGAGTATTTTATCTTTAACTCAGTATTCCAATTAGATAAATTGTACTGGACATTTAAATTTCAAGCATATATCCAATTTTTTTTTTTTTTTTTTTTTTTTTTTTGCGGTTTTTTTTTTTTGCTCACTGTTGTGGCCTCTCCCGTTGCAGAGCACAGGCTCCGGACGCACAGGCTCAGTGGCCATGGCTCACAGGCCTAGCCTCTCTGTGGCATGTGGGATATTCCAGACCGAGGCATGAACCCGTGTCCCCTGCATCAGCAGGCGGACTCTCAACCACTGCGCCACCAGGGAAGTCCTATCCAATTTTTACTGAATGAAACAATTATGTAATAAGTCATCAATTACTGAAATATTGGCTCACAAAATTAGTAATAATAAACTCCTGATTTTCTATCAACAACTTTTTAGCCAAATGCATATCATTTTGAAAAACTGGAGGGATTTCTTGACAAGGAAGATAAGTATATTCTGTTTAGTACCAAAATATGACTTCTATGATTACAAAGCAACAATCTTTTTAGATCTACATAACACAACTGGGGGTACCTCACTTGGCCACTTTGCTACATTTTGGCTCTTTAGCAATCAGAATTAAAGAGTTCCTTACACTTTTTTAAACATGTAAATTTATACACACAGAGACACTTAAGGACACACCCCTGAATGTGGTATTGATTCTGTTTAGCAGGATAACAGAGGAAAGAAAAGCTCAAATTATTAGCACAGGCATATAAAACACTTTTGGCATTTGGCTGTCCTTAAATATTCAGTTTAGGTAACCCACTATCCCTGCATGGAATATCATCCTTTATTGATTATTTGGAAGAGTATTCTAGAGAACAGATAAATGATTTCCCATATTGGCCTGAGCTTGCCTCAATAAATCATCAATCCAAAAACATAAATGAGAAGAAGCAGTCCATTTAAAACAGATTAACTTGCTCCAGATTTGGGACATTCATTTTACAGGTGGAGAAATTGCAGAGGTGTTAGGGATCTGGCCAATAGATTCTGAAGCCAATCAAAAGCAGAACTGAGTGAAAAAACAGCCCAGTAAAGTCTTTCTATACCCCAGTATTTCTCTATCATATTCACCAAGTCTGCAAGGTTTCCATTATTAAAAATTTTCTCTTGAGAATCTGAAGTTTTATTATATTAATGTATTTAAAAATTATGCATTTATAATAACCACAAAAAAGTTTTATCTTCATAACTGGTAAAATAATGCAACATCAGAGCAATAGACAGATGTAAAGCAATCAAATAACCCTTCTCAGGATCCAGGAAATTTCAAGTTTGGGCAACATTACCGGATATCATTCTATTCTCTCCATTTACTCACAAGTTGACCAGTATGTGTCTTTAATCATTCCATTCCATGTGTCTTGTCCCATTGACCCCAGCTCACATTCCACATGCATAGAGCCTTTCCTACTGCCTCTTTTTTTCTTTAACAGATACACTGAGCAGGGTCTTGGCATATAAGCTCACTAAAGGACATCCTGAAGGGAACTAAAGCCCAGTGGCAGATCTGTAAAACCTTTACCACTCAACTCAATAAGATTTATATTCTTCCTACCATGCGAAAAGTACTTCCACAGGTACAGAAAAGCTTATGGTGATAAAAATTAACAAGGTCTCAGACATGAATGAAGGCACCAACAGCCTAGAAGGGGAAACAGACAAAAAGAGCTCTAATATGACACTGGCTGCAATATGTGTTGTAAATGGAATTGCAGCTCAGATGTTATAAATTGGATCTAGTTAATATCTAAAAATGTTTAGTGTGGATTTCTTTTCCCTATTTGTAATCTCTTTTTAAGATTGGTAAGTGATATCAGATACCTAAAATAGAGAAGATTTCAAATATTTACATCTTAATCTTCTACATTAAGAAGTTGTTTTACCGAGGAAACTTACACAAGCCTCTTAGATAGCCTCATCCAGCAGAGGGCAGACAGCAGAAGCAAGAAGAACTACAATCCTGCCTGTGGAACAAAAACCACATTCACAGAAAGGGAGACAAGAAGAAAAGGCAGAGGGCTATGTACCAGATGAAGGAACAAGATAAAACCCCAGAAAAACAACTAAATGAAATGGAGATAGGCAACCTTCCAGAAAAAGATTTCAGAATAATGACAGTGAAGATGATCCAGGACTCGGAAAAAGAATAGAGGCAAAGATGGGGAAGATGCAAGAAATGTTTAACAAGACATAGAAGAATTAAAGAACAAACAAACAGAGAAGAACAATACAATAACTGAAATGAAAACTACACTAGAAGGAATAAAGAGCAGAATGACTGAGGCAGAAGAACAGCTAAGTGACCTGGAAGACAGAATGGTGGAATTCACTGCTGTGGAACAGAATAAAGAAAAAAGAATGAAAAGAAATGAAGACAGACTAGGAGACCTCTGGGACAACATTAAATGCAACAACATTCGCATTATAGGGGTCTCAGAAGGAGAAGAGAGACAGAAAGGACCCAAGAAAATATTTGAAGATATTAGAGTCGAAAACTTCCCTAACATGGGAAAGGAAATAGCCACCCAAGTCCAGGATGCACAGCGAGTCCTGTACAGGATAAACCCAAGTAGAAACACAATGAGACACATAGTAATCAAATTGGCAAAAATTAAAGACAAAGAAAAATTATTGAAAACAGCAAGGGAAAAATGACAAATAACATACAAGGGAACTCCCATAAGGTTAACAGCTGATTTGTCAGCAGAAACTCTACAAGCCAGAAGGGAGTGGCGCGATATACTTAAAGTGATAAAGCTGAGAGAGTTCAGCACCACCAAACCAGCTTTACAACAAATGCTAAAGGAACTTCTCTAGGCAAGAAACACAAGAGAAGGAAAAGACCTACAAGAACAACCCGAAACAATTCAGTAAATGGTAATAGGACCATACATATCGATAATTACCTTAAATGTAAATGGATTAAATGCTCCCACCAAAAGACACAGACTGGCTGAATGGATACAAAAACAAGACCCATATATATGCTGTCTACAAGAGACCCACTTCAGACCTAGGGACACATACAGACTGAAAGTGAGGGGATGGAAAAAGATATTCCATGCAAATGGAAATCAAAAGAAAGCTGGAGTAGCAATACTCATATCAGATAAAATAGACTTTAAAATAAAGAATGTTACAAGAGACAAGGAAGGACACTACATAATGATCAAGGGATCAATCCAAGAAGAAGATATAACAATTATAAATATATATGCACACAAAATAGGAGCACCTCAATACATAAGGCAACTGCTAACAGCTATAAAAGAAGAAATCAACAGTAACACAATATTAGTGGGGGATTTTAACACCTCACCTACACCAATGGACAGATCATCCGAACAGAAAATTAATAAGGAAACAGAAGCTTTAAATGACACAGTAGACCAGATAGATTTAATTGATATTTATAGGACGTTCCATCCAAAAACAGCAGATTGCACTGTCTTCTCAAGTGTGCACAGAACATTCTCCAGGATACATCAGATCTTGGGTCACAAAGCAAGCCTCAGTAAATTTAAGAAAATTGAAATCATATCAAGCATCTTTTCTGACCAAAACGCTATGAGATTAGAAATGAATTACAGGGAAAAAAAAGTAAAAACCACAAACACATTGAGGTTAAAACAATACGTTATTAAATAACCAAGATATCACTGAAGAAATCAAAGAGGAAGTCAAAAAATACCTAGAGACAAATGAAAATGAAAACATGACCATCCAAAACCTATGGGATGCAGCAAAAGCAGTTATGAAGGAAGTTTATAGTTGTATAAGCCTACCTAAACAAACAAGAAAAACCCCAAGTAAGCAATTTAACTTTATACCTAAAGGACCTAGAGAAAGAAGAACAAACAAAACCCAAATTTAGCAGAAGGAAAGAAATCATAAAGATCATAGCAGAAATAAATGAAATAGAAACAAAGAAAACAACAGCAAAGATCAATAAAACTAAAAGCTGGTTCTTTCAGAAGATAAACAAAATTGATAAACCATTAGCCAGATGCATCAAGAAAAAGAGGAAGAGGACTCAAATCAATAAAATTAGAAATGGAAAAAGAGAAGTTACAACAGACACCGCAGAAATACAAAGCACCCTAAGAGACTACTACAAGCAATTCTATGCCAATAAAATGGACAACCTGGAAGAAATAAACAAATTCTTAGAAAGGTATAACCTTCTAAGGCTGAACCAGTAAGATATAGAAAATATGAACAGACCAATCACAAGTAATGAAATTGAAACTGTGATTAAAATCTTCCAACAAACAAAAGTCAAGGACCAGATGGCTTCACAGGTGAATTCTATCAAATATTTAGAGAAGAACTAAAACCCATCCTTCTCAAACTCTTTCAAAAAACTGCAGAGGAAGGAACACTCCCAAACGCATTCTATGAGGCCACTATCACCCCGATACCAAAACCAAACAAAGATACTACAAAAAAAGAAAATTACAGACCAATATCACTGATGAATATAGAAGGAACGAGACAAGGATGACCACTCTCACCACTATTATTCAACATAGTTTTGGAAGTCTTAGCCACAGCAATCAGAGAAGAAAAAGTAATAAAAGGAATACAAATTGGAAAAGAAGAATTAAAACTGTCACTGTTTGCAGATGACATGATACTATATACAGAGGATCCTAAAAATGCTAAAAATGCTAAAAATCTTTAAAATCCTAAAAATCCAGAAAACTACTAGAGCTAATCAATGAATTTGGTAAAGGTGCAGGATACAAAGTTAATGCACAGATATCTCTTGCATTCCTATACACTAATGATGAAAAATCTGAAAGAGAAATTAAGGAAACACTCCCATTTACGACTGCATAAAAAAGAATAAAATACCTGGGAATAAACCTACCTAGGGAGACAAAAGACC
>NC_041222.1:67588013-67590984 GCF_002837175.3 Physeter macrocephalus
ACCGCAAAAAAAAAAAAAAAAAAAAGAGACACATGCACCCCAATGTTCATTGCAGCACTATTTACAATAGCCAGGTCATGGAAGCAACCTAAATGCCTGTCGACAGACTAATGGATGAAGAAGTTGTGGTACTTATATACAATGGAATTGCCTGGCAATAATAACATAAAATGCTCTGAGGGGAGAAATGGAAGTATACTACAGTATTGTAAAATTTATGTGAGGATACCATTTGGAGGTAGACTGTGATAAGCTGAAGATGTATACTGTAAACCCTGAAAAAACTTTTTTTTTTTTTTTTTTGTTGCAGTACACAGGCCTCTCACCGCTGTGGCCTCTCCCATTGCGGAGCACAGGCTCTGGAAGCGCAGGCCCAGCGGCCATGGCTCACGGGCCCAGCCACTCCGTGGCACGTGGGATCTTCCCGGACCGGGACACGAACCCGCATCCCCTGCATCGGCAGGCGGACTCCCAACCACTGTGCCACCAGGGAAGCCCTGAAAAAACCATTTTAACAAACAAATAACCACAACTAATAAGCCAGCAAAGGAGATAGAATGGGTTAATAATACATATGGACTGAAGTTTTAATCCAAAAGAAGGTAGAAGAAGAGAGAAAGGAAATAAGGAACAGATGGGATAAACTGAAAAAAAAAATAACAAGATGATACACTCAATCCCAACCATATGTTAACAGTCAGATTGACTGTAAATGGTTAAGACACTCTCAATTAAAAAGCAGAGATTGGGGTGTTCCCTGGTGGTCCAGTGGTTAGGACTCCACACTCTCACTGCCAAGGGCCCAGGTTCAATCCCTGGTCAGGGAATGAAAAAAAAAAAAAAAAAAGAAGTTATTTTCCCAAAGGTAACTGTGTCTGAAACATGTTAGGTAGACTATGAAACAGCATTTGGGATTATAACTCCAAACCTGGAAGTCGATTTTAACTTTAAGGATAATTAATGAATGGATAGCTTTAATAATTTCTAGGTTCTAGGTTTCAGGGATTAACAGAAAGGAGGTACTAGGGACGGAACACAAGTTGATTACATCTCAGAGGAAGATGCGCTTGGCTATCAGTCAGTTTAGTTTGTGCAAAACGCTGGAGAATTTGTGGTATCGCTTCCTGATTTCCTGGAAATATCTGTTATTCAGAAGACCCACAGGGCTCTCATCCCTTTGGAATGTTGCAGGACACAGCCTGTACTGAGCCTGCTGTTCTTCTGACAAGATCATTGCTGCTTTGTAACGAGGCAGTGTGCTTACACAGGGAAGGGGATGGGGTGTCAGGGCAAGACTGCAGAAATGATGTGCGTAGAACAACGTGAGTTCTCAGCTAAAGATCACTTCTTGTTGTTCTTACTGAAGACTCAGCAAGACTGAAACAAAGCTTGAGTAATAACACAGTAGGAATCAAGAGTTCACCCTTAATGCATTCTGTTAGAAAATATAAATTCAGGCGACTATCAGCACAGACCCCAGAGACGGGCATGAGATGATAAGGCTGTTGCTGCAGCCACCAAGAAGCCTGTGTGCAAGCACAGGTCACTATCCACACCTCCCCTCACGGGAACCTGTGCAGCCCACCACTGCCAGGGTCCCACGATCCAGGGACAACTTCCCCGGGAGAACGCACGGCGCACCTCAGGCTGGTGCAACATCATGCAGGCCTCTGCCGCTGCAGGCTCACCCCACACTCCATGTCCCTCCCTCCACCCGGCCTGAGTGAGCCAGAGCCCCCGAAACAGCTGCTCCTTTAACCCCGTCCTGTCTGAGCGAAGAACAGATGCCCTCTGGTGACCTACACGCAGGGGCGGGGCCAAACCCAAAGCTGAAACCCGGGAGCTGTGCGAACAAAGGACAGAAAGGGAAATCTCTCCCAGCAGCCTCAGGAGCAGCGGATTAAATCTCCACAATCAACTTGATGTACCCTGCATCTGTGGAACGCCTGAATAGACAACAAATCATCCCAAACCACCAGAACACAGGGACTAGTCCCCTCCACCAGGAAGCCTATACAGCCCAATGAACCAACTTTAGCCACTGTGGACACAAACCAAAAAGAATGGGAACTATGAACCTGCAGCCTGCAAAAAGGAGACCCCAAACACAGTAACTTAAGCATGAGAGCAAGATATATTATTTTTTCCACTTTTCCTCTTTTTGTGAGTGTGAATGTGTGTACTTCTGTGTGAGATTTTGTCTGTCTGCATAGCTTTGTTTCACTATTTGTCCTAGGGTTCTGTCTGTCCGTTTTCTTGTTTCCTTTTGTTTTGTTTTTTACTTAAAAAAATTTTTTTTGCAGTAGGCGGGCCTCTCACTGTTGTGGCCTCTCCCGTTGTGGAGCACAGGCTCCAGACGCACAGGCTCAGTGGCCATGGCTCACGGGCCTAGCCACTCCGCGGCATGTGGGATCCTGCCGGACCGGGGCACAAACCCGCGTCCCCTGCATTGGCAGGCAGACTCTCAACCACTGCGCGACCAGGGAAGCCCCCAAAATTTTTTTTCTTGATAATTAATTTTTATTTTTTATTTTAATAACTTTATTTTATCTTACTTTATTTTATTTTATCCTCTTTCTTTCATTCTTTCTACTTTTTCTCCCTTTTATTCTGAGCTGTGTGCATGAAAGTCTCTTGGTGCTGCAGCCAGGAGTCACTGCTGTGCCTCTGACATGGGAGAGAGCCAAGTTCAGGACACTGGTCCACAAGAGACCTCCCAGCTCCACGTAATATCAAACGGTGAAAATCTCCCAGAGATCTCCACCTCAACCCCAACACCCAGCTTCACGCAACGACCAGCAAGCGACAGTGCTGGACACCCTATGCCAAACAACTAACAAGACAGGAACACAACCCCACCCATTAGCAGAGAGGCTGCCTAAAATCATAATAAGGCCACAGACACCCCAAAACACACCTCCAGACGTGGACCTGCCCACCAGAAAGACAAGATCCAGACTCATCCACCAGA
>NC_041222.1:67591003-67593217 GCF_002837175.3 Physeter macrocephalus
AAATGGTAATAGGAACATACATATTGATAATTACCTTAAATGTAAATGGATTAAATGCTCCCACCAAAAGACACAGACTGGCTGAATGGATACAAAAACGAGACCCATATATATGCTGTCTACAAGAGACCCACTTCAGACCTAGGGACACATACAGACTGAAAGTGAGGGGATGGAAAAAGATATTCCATGCAAATGGAAATCAGAAGAAAGCTGGAGTAGCAATTCTCATATCAGACAAAATAGACTTTAAAGTAAAAACTATTACAAGAGACAAAGAAGGACACTATATAATGATCAAGGGTTCGATCCATGAAGAAGATATAACAATTGTAAATATTTATGCACCCAACATAGGAGCACCTCAATACATAAGGCAAATACTAACAGCCATAAAAGGGGAAATCGACAGTAACACAATCATAGTAGGGGACTTTAACACCCCACTTTCACCAATGGACAGATCATCCAAAATGAAAATAAATAAGGAAACACAAGCTTTAAATGATACATTACACAAGATGGACTTAATTGATATTTATAGGACATTCCATCCAAAAACAACAGAATACACATTTTTCTCAAGTGCTCATGGAACATTCTCCAGGATAGATCATATATTGGGTCACAAATCTAGCCTTGGCAAATTTAAGAAAATTGAAATCATATCAAGTATCTTTTCTGACCACAACGCTATGAGACTAGATATCAATTACAGGAAAAGATCTGTAAAAAATACAAACACATGGAGGCTAAACAATACACTACTTAATAACGAAGTGATCACTGAAGAAATCAAAGAGGAAATCAAAAAATACTTAGAAACAAATGACAATGGAGACACGACGACCCAAAACCTATGGGATGCAGCAAAAGCAGTTCTAAGAGGGAAGTTTATAGCAATACAATCCTACCTTAAGAAACAGGAAACATCTCGAATAAACAACCTACCTTTGCACCTAAAGCAATTAGAGAAAGAAGAACAAAAGAACCCCAAATTTAGCAGAAGGAAAGAAATCATAAAGATCAGATCAGAAATAAATGAAAAAGAAATGAAGAAAACAGTAGCAAAGATCAATAAAACTAAAAGCTGGTTCTTTGAGAAGATAAATAAAATTGATAAACCATTAGCCAGACTCATCAAGAATAAAAGGGAGAAGACTCAAATCAATAGAATTAGAAATGAAAAAGGAGATGTAACAACTGACACTGCAGAAATACAAAAGATTATTAGAGATTACTACAAGCAGCTGTATGCCAATAAAATGGACAACCTGGAAGAAATGGACAAATTCTTAGAAATGCACAAGCTGCCGAGACTGAACCAGGAAGAAATAGAAAATATGAACAGACCAATCACAAGCACTGAAATTGAAACTGTGATTAAAAATCTTCCAACAAACAAAAGCCCAGGACCAGATGGCTTCACAGGCGAATTCTATCAAACATTTAGAGAAGAGCTAACATCTATCCTTCTCAAACTCTTCCAAAAGATAGCAGAGGGAGGAACACTCCCAAACTCATTCTATGAGGCCACCATCACGCTGATACCAAAAGCAAAGATGTCACAAAGAAAGAAAACTACAGGCCAATATCACTGATGAACATAGATGCAAAAATCCTCAACAAAATACTAGCAAACAGAATCCAACAGCACATTAAAAGGATCATACACCATGATCAAGTGAGATATATCCCAGGAATGCAAGGATTCTTCAATATACGCAAATCAATCAACGTGATACACCATATCAACAAACTGAAGGAGAAAAACCATATGATCATCTCAATAGATGCAGAGAAAACTTTTGACGAAATTCAACACCCATTTATCATAAAAACCCTGCAGGAAGTAGGCATAGAGGGAACTTTCCTCAACATAATAAGGGCCATATATGACAAACCCACAGCCAGCATTGTTCTCAATGGTGAAAAACTGAAACCATTTCCACTAAGATCAGGAACAAGACAAGGTTGCCCACTCTCACCATTCTTATTCAACATAGTTTTGGAAGTTCTAGCCACAGCAATCAGAGAAGAAAAAGAAATAAAAGGAATCCAAATCGGAAAAGAAGAAGTAAAGCTGTTACTGTTTGCAGATGACAAGATACTATACACAGAGAATCCTAAAGATGCTACCAGTACACTAGTAGAGCTAATCAGTGAATTTGGTAAAGTAGCAGGATACAAAATTAATGCACAACAATCTCTGGC
>NC_041222.1:67593340-67593641 GCF_002837175.3 Physeter macrocephalus
GAATAAACCTCCCTAAGGAGACAAAAGACCTGTATGCAGAAAATTATAAGACACTGATGAAAGAAATTAAAGATGATACGAATAGATGGAGAGCTATACCATGTTCTTTGATTGGAAGATTCAACATTGTGAAAATGATTCTACTACCCAAAGCAATCTACAGATTCAATGCAATCCCTATCAAACTACCAATGGCATTTTTCACAGAACTAGAACAAAAATTTCACAGTTTGTATGGAAACACAAAAGACCCCGAATAGCCAAAGCAATCTTGAGAACGAAAAACGGAGCTGGAGGAATC
>NC_041222.1:67593883-67611118 GCF_002837175.3 Physeter macrocephalus
GGATGGACCTAGAGTCTGTCATACAGAGTGAAGTAAGTCAGAAAGAGAAAGACAAATACCGTATGCTAACACATATACAAGGAATCTAAGAAAAAAAAATGTCATGAAGAACCTAGGGTTAAAACGGGAATAAAGACACAGACCTACCAGAGAATGGACTTGAGGTTATGGGGAGGGGGAAGGGTAGGCTGTGACAAAGTGAGAGAGTGGCATGGACATATATACACTACCAAAGGCAGGGTGGATAGCTAGTGGGAAGCAGCCACATAGCACAGGGAGATCAGCTCGGTGCTTTGTGACCACCTAGAGGGGTGGGATAGGGAGGGTGGGAGGAAGGGAGACGCAACAGGGAAGAGATATGGGGACATATGTATATGTATAACTGATTCACTTTGTTATAAAGCAGAAACTAACACACCTTTGTAAAGCAATTTTACTCCAATAAAGATGTTTAAAAAAATTAAAAAGAAAAAATAAAAAAGAAAATATAAATTCAGCACTTTTTAACCATACTCATTTTAGGTAATTGACAAGAAGGAGTAGCTTAGCCAGTGAGGTTCGTGATTGGAAAAACAATCAGTTAAAAATTCAGCCCCCTCTTTGTTTTTATACTGTGGTTTTCAAATTTGTATAAGACATTCATTATTAAACCTTTACATTTAATGAATACCATTATATAGATAAAATTAATTTCATACATCAAGGATGCAATAATGAAGAGCTACATTTCAAACACGACTTTGAATTTACCTAAGGTAAATCCATTATTTTATCCTCCAATTACTACATAATTGACTTTTTAGCCATGGTATAATTGATATCCACATAAAAGACTTTCCATTAACCAATCTTGGAAATAAAGGTACTGTAATACTTCTATACAAGATTTGACTTTTCTTACTTAAAGGCCTTTTCAGCTGCAAAAACGCCTTTGCTTTCAAAGCACCTCTGTTTCATGAACTGTGACAAAGCAAAAGGTTTTTATGTGAACATTCTCTTGGTTAACTTTTGCCTGACACTGGCTTCAATGATTATCCCACTGAAAAATTACATCAAGTGTTTGCATTTGAGAAGTCACTTTTCCCCCACAGATTCTAGAGAGTGGGAGGAATCTGCAGCTGGGAATTGAAGGATAGAGTAAGACTCACTGAGAATACTCAGGATATTATCAGTAGAAATAGGAAATTGCTTTTCAACATTATTACAGACTTCCTGCAGATTTTTGAATCATCAGGAACACAAACTAAGGGGGCGCTGTCAGTTGTGATTATGATTCTGGTTATCACTGCCAGTTAGAAATAAGTACTTTCACATTTCTTTTTATACAATTGAGAATAGAGTTTATTTTTAAATGTTGGAAAAGGTGGCTTACAATCAACCCACACAGTCTAGGCTTGATGAATCTTAATCAAGTTCTTCTCTCAAGACAGTGTGGGCTTTCCAAGTCTTTTGGTGACTACTTGAAGAGTCATTGTCCTAAAGAAAGGCAGGAATGGGGGCGAATAAAAGATCTGTATGCTGCAGTGGTGGCATCTGACTTTAAAATGAGGGCAATTTCTTAAGAGTGACCACAACCAGAATGCAGAGGCTGGTGAGCTCTGAACCTACATTACAAAGCAAGAGGAGATATCTTCCTGCCCTGGCATGGCATGGGTGTCACCAGGAGAAATATGGAGGGCTGTTTTCTAAGTTCTCACTTTAAAGATAGATACCTGGCTCTCCTGTTCTAAGCAAGAGCTCAAACTGAAAAGAAAACAACTTCAGCTCCCATATTAAATTTGAGTTATGGTGCTATAGAGAAGCTGATATTTCCGGGAAGAGTTATAACAGCAGCAAAAAGGGCCATTTGCTTCCAACTTTGAAAGAGTGACGGCCCACCAGGGTCTCGGTACAGCCCACCTAGCTGCAGCTCTCAGCTTTTTGCACAAGATAGCAGCTTCTTGCCATTCTGTGTCACTTCACAAAAAAAGTACAGTCTCGAAGAGGTTTCTTGGTGTAACGTTAGCAGTTAATCAGATAATTGCTGAACCACTTGCCAATAGCCTGCAGCCATTCGCTGTTCTGAATAATAAGTGGATTATTAATTTCTTCATCCTGGCCCTGAGCCCCCGCTCCTGCTGCCTTTGCTGCCTGTTACACCCCCGCTGTGTCAGCAGCCCTGCTCACAAGCTTGTGCTTTCTATCCTTCACATAAACCAAGATGCAAATGGTTACTTGTAGACCCCACAGGTAAATCCTTCTAGCATTTAGAATGCAGAGATTGTGGGCTCTCTCATTATTTTTCTTTAGAAAGTCTACTTTCAATTGTTCCCATGTTATCCGAACCTGACCACAATGGAAGAGCGCAGCTGATGCTGTTCATTTCTACAAAAATCATGTTTGTTTGGAACAAAACAGACAGCCTGATGCTTGTAGAGTCTTTTGCTGCAGGAAGTTGGATTTCTTATTCTACCCATGAGCACCTTAATTGAACACCTATTAATTACAAGCATTACCATAGATACTTCAGAAGAAGCAAAGTAAGATACAGGTCCTGTGTACCACCGGTAATCCTGTCCTATAGATGGAAGAGATCCCTACATAATAACTACAATGTAAGCGACAATGAGAAATGCAAAAGAGAAGTAAGAAACTGTGCTACAAGAAACTCTGAGGGGGCTTCCCTGGTGGCACAGTGGTTAAGAATCTGCCTGCCAATGCAGGGGACACGGGTTCGAGCCCTGGTCCGGGAAGATCCCACATGCCGCAGAGCAACTAAGCCCGTGCACCACACCACTGAGCCTGCACTCTAGAGCCTGTGAGCCACAACTACTGAGCCCATGTACCACAACTACTGAAACTCACACACCTAGAGCCCATGCTCTGCAACAAGAGAAGCCACCGCAATGAGAAGCCCGTGCACGACAACGAAGAGTAGCCCCCGCTCGCCGCAACTAGAGAAAGCCCGTGCACCGCAACAAAGACCCAGCACAGCCAAAAATAAATAAAATAAAATAAATTAAAAAAAAAAAAGAAACTCTAAGAAGGGAAAACTGAACATCTTGCTGAGACACTCAGCAAAAGCATCATGCAGGAGAGGGTTGTATTTGCAGCCAGCAGAGAAGTAGCCTGGGATGGAAAGATGAGAAAGATACTCTAGGAAGACGGGAGAACTGGTAAAAACCAAAACCTTCCCAGGTTCACTCGTTCGTTGGGTTCATTGTATGTACCAGGCACTGTGCTGATCTCTGGAGATACAAAGACAAGTCACAGTCACAGCCTCATGCAGGAGACAGACAAATTAATTACTATAAGACCATGTGATATAGGGCAAAAAAATAGGTCCAAGGCAGGGAACATTTTTGACTGGAGCATGGGAAAGAAGAGACGATAAGCATGGAAAGATAGGTGAGTGCCAGAGTAAAGAGCCACGATTCCTAGGGTAATGAACTAATGACTCAGGAGCTAAATGTGGAACTGGGGATTAAAAAAAGGCAGGGTAGAGTCATGAAATATTTCACAGGGAGAATCGGTGGGAAGGGAGGGTGAAGGAAAAGAAACCAAAAGTACTCTAAGTTAACTTTGACGTTTCTTCAACATAGCTTTCACAAAATTAAGCTCTAAAGTAAGCTCTTTAAAAATATTAGAATTAGATTAAGGTTGTCTAAATTTAGCAAAAGGGGATCAGGAAGACATGGGCTAATTCTTATATGAAAAATGATACCAGGAATCAAGCAATTAACTCGAAGGCATGTACAGCTAGAAAATAGCCTAGAAATCACTTAAACTACCTTCCTCATATTCCAGCTGAGGGTATAAACTCAAGAGAGGGTAAATGGCTTTTTCAGAGTCATGCATTTAAGAATGCTGACACTAGATCTACAAGGGTTTTTTCTGAGTTCTGATTCAAGGTGCACTGAAGCCATGGTTCCACTGTGCAATTTCAGTCTACACAACACTGGGAACCAAGACTTCTGCACCCAAAATGCTGCTCTGGCTTCCTTGGCTGTCATCCTAACAAGCTGGCGTCCATCCATCTGGTCTCCTTGTCTCCGGCCTTAACCCACTTCACAAGGCTGCTGGCATGATCTTTCTGCACATTTATCTGATCACGCATTCCCTTTGGAAAGCCCTTGAGTAGGCCTTATTTTACACCGACTCAGGAACAAATGGCCTGGCCAACTCGTAGAGCTCATGATCACATCCCCTCCCAGCACTTTTCTTCACTGCACCAGCACCTCCCGCCTTCACGCTCCTGATCCGGCCAGAGAGTGTAACGAACATCCCAGGAGACGTGACTTTATGCCTTTGCTGACACTGTTCCCTCTGCTTGGACTGTCTTTCACAAATAAGAAACAAATGGGTTCAGTCAAGTGTTAGAGGTGCCCTGAGAAAGAGCTGTACAGAATATGGCAGGATACAAAAGAGGGAGTCATTTCTTCCATTTGTCATGGTCAGGAAATTTCCATATAAAGTGTTTCCTTTGAGCAGAGTCTTAATGATGAGTAAGTGTTTGACAGACAGATAAAACAGGATTTAGGGTTTATAGCTGCTTTTGCACTACAAATGGCAGTGTAGTTGTGACAGAGACTCTAGCCTGCAAAACCACCAACATTTACCATCTGTCTCTTTACAGAAAATCTCTGCCAATTTCTTTCTAGGCTATGAGCCCTCTGAGGTCAGAGACAAATTCTTTTCTACAGTTTTGTTCTTAGAACTTAGCACTTAATAGATACTCAGCAAATTTCGTTGAATAAATGAATAAGAAAACGTAAATATGTTACATATTTTCTAGGAAAGAAGGCGAGGAGGTAAATGAAAAAATTTAGAGAAAGCCTCTTCAAAAGTGTTTCCATTAAAATTTTTTTTATATCAGCTTGGTCAGTTTTGTTTTTTGTTTTTTTTTTCCGGTACGCGGGCCTCTCACTGCTGTGGCCTCTCCCGTTGCGGAGCACAGGCTCCAGACGCGCAGGCTCAGCGGCCATGGCTCACGGGCCCAGCCGCTCCGCGGTATGTGCGATCCTCCCGGACCGGGGCACGAACCCGCGTCTCCTGCATCGGCAGGCCGGACTCTCAACCACTGCGCCACCAGGGAAGCCCAGCTTGGTCAGTTTTTGATTAATATGAAACCTTCTCAAATATCCACAATATTTCCTTCTGCCCCTGGCTCTGTATAGCTGAGGTTCTGCTTCTCAGGGTTAACATTTCATTTTTATGGAAGGACTCAAGTGCAATGGTTCAATGATGGTGAGGAAGAAAGTTCCCAAATATGGCAAACTTTTTGTATCCATTTTGACAGCCAGCAGTGAGTAAGAAGAGTCGAAATCTCTCTAGGATCAAGGACCCAGGGGAAGCCACCCACATCATGGGTGACACTCTGCCTACATACCTGTTCATTTGTCAGAATGTCCCTAATGCAGTGGTCAGCACTGTATAGCCTGGAGCACGAATTTATCAAAAGGAAATTGGTTCCTAAATGTAAAATTCAATACATCAAACTCCACCAGGCAGACTAGAGAGAGACAGAAAGTAGGTTTAATATTGCATTTGGCCATCAGAGCTCCTATCCATCCACCATTATTTACCCGAAGGCCTGCAGGGCAGCAGAAGTGATGAGCAAAACTTTATTCCCCTGATGAATTTTTCAGGGCCACTCTTAACACTGGAGCTTTCAAGATGAGAAATTATTATATTTGACTGGTCCTCAAAGAATCTCATCACAGAACAGGCCACATCTAGGGGCAAGACAGAGCTGGAAGGGACTTTCAACCTAGACTTCAGCCATTCAGTCACCAAAATGTATTGGAACAGAGGTTTGAGCTAGGCATTCCCAGGGATTAAAGAAAATACAGGGTATCATTCCTTGTTCTTCAGTAACCCACAGGGGAAATGCAGCAAGAGAAATAGCGGGAAATTATTCAGCCTAAGAATGAGTACAAATGGAAATTGAGTGGAAGGACCCTTGTTATCAGAGCTCAGGGGGGTGGGGGCAGAGCTATTAAGAAAATTCTCCATGAAGGAGCCAGAGTTTAAAGGGTCTGAAAATGGCATGAGTTGACAGAGAAGGATGCTAGAAGGCAGCTACAAATTGATGAACTGGTCTGAAATCCATGGCAGGGAGTAATGAGAGATGAGGGGTGAGAGGCGGGCAGGTAGTTAACTCCTGCAGGCCTTGAAGCATGTGCTGAGAAGCACGGGTTTCATAATAAGAACGTCTTATGGTTAGAGCAGTGTTGCTTTGCAAATTGTTTTCACATGCATTATTTCCTCCCAGTAACCTTGTTTCTCTAGATTGAAATCCTCCATTACCCCTTCATCCTCTCTGCTTCACCTTGTCTTCAACACATCACCCAGCTAACCTTTAAACATATGCTGAACTGAAACTTCTGGGGAAGCTTTCCTTGACTCCCAGACTAGATCTGATCTCCATTTTCCCCTCAAATTGTTCTCAGAATACCCTGTGAAATTCCTAATGAAGGCAACCCAGAGACCATATAGTTGCTCCATTCCCCAAAATTTCAAGGGCTCAGGCCCCCTGCAGTCTTTTGCTCCACTATCCCGAGGAAGTTTTCCTCATTCTCACGATCCAAGATGCAGCTCTGACCAACACCCACTTTCCAATCAGCAGAAACAGAGGAAGGGACAAAAACAAGGGACAAAGTATACCCATCAGGTGCTCCTAGGGAAGGTTGCTGCAAAGTACCCCATGGTATTTTCACATTTATCCTATTGATCAGAACTTAGTTACGTGACCTCCTTCACTGAAAAAAAAAGGTTGGTAAATGCCTTCTTCATTAAGAATAATAATATATGGATATGATGGAATATTAACCAGCCATAAAAAAAGATTGAAATAATGCCATTTGTAGCAACATGGATGGACCTAGAGGTTATCATACTAAGTGAAGTAAGCCAGACAAAGACAAATATCATATGATATCATTTATATGTGGAATCTAAAAAATGTTTTAATGATATAAATGAACTTATATACAAAACAGAAATAGACCCACAGACATAGAAAGAAAACTTACGGTTACCAAAGGGGAAAGAAGGGAGAGAGGGATAAATTAGGGGTTCGGGATTAACATATACACACTACTATATATAAAATAGACAACCAACAAGGACCTTCTGTATAGCACAGGGAACTATACTCAATATTTTGTAATAACCTATAAGGGAAAAGAATCTAGAAAAATAGATATATACATATGTACCACTAAATCACTTTACTGTACACCTGAAACTAACACAATATTATAAATTAACTATACTTCAATAAAAATAAAAGAGTAGTATATGGACAGCTACAAAATTCTATTACTGTGGAATATAAGGAAAACAAACATTAGGGGACAACTAGCAGTTTCTTACACAAGTCCAACACTTGACAGTGAAATTCACTGTTTGTAAGTCTATATTCCTAGATTATTTGATTGGTCTGTCAGCTTCATTGGATAATGCACACTGTCGGAGCAAGAGCTGAATCTAGTTTGCTCACCAAGTTATCCTCAACACCTGGTGCGATGCCTGGTGCTACATACAAGATAGCGGCCAAAAAAAAGTTTGTTGAATGAATGTTGATGACAGTAGGTTTAAATATGCCAATTTCACAGAAAAACAATACTGAAAACCCGTTCTTCAGGTTGTGTGAGAAGTACTGGATATAAAAAAATGAATAAAATAAGGTCATTTTGTGGTGGGGCAAGAAAAGCTTTCGCTTTTTTTGTGGTATGCGGTCCTCCCTCTGCCGTGGCCTCCCGTTGCGGAGCACAGGCTCCGAACGCGCAGGCCCAGCGGCCATGGCTCACCGGCCCAGCCGCTCTGCGGCATGTGGGATCCTCCCAGACCAGGGCGAGAACCGGGTTCCCCTGCATCGGCAGGCGGACTCTCAACCACTGCGCCACCAGGGAAGCCCCAAGCTTTCGCTTTTAACTTAGTGTTAGCTTTCAGACACCACACTACCTCTCCAAATTATACATGATTGATCAGGCTTAAAGTATGACCCTCCCAACAATTTCTGTATCTGAATAAGAGAAATTACCATATGACAAAGGAAGGCTATTCTGAGGTTGAGAAATAGTGGTGAGTGCAGATTAGGGAGATGAGACCAACCCCTAGAATCCTTCAAGTCTCACAAGTAAAATCACAGGTTTAAGTGGTTTCATAAAAGACATCAAAGCCGACTTCTCCCAAAGTTGAGTGAGCAGGAGAATCACCTGGGGAAGGTTTTTTTTTTTTTTTTTTTGCGGTACGCGAGCCTCTCACTGTTGTGGCCTCTCCCGTTGCGGAGCACAGGCTCCGGACGCGCAGGCTCAGCGGCCATGGCTCACGGGCCCAGCCGCTCCGCGGCATGTGGGATCCTCCCGGACCGGGGCACGAACCCGTGTCCCCTGCATCGGCAGGCGGACTCTCAACCACTGCGCCACCAGGGAAACCCTGGGGAAGTTTTTAAATCGCCCCTCACCCTCTGGGCCCTAAGGCCTAGTGAATCATTAAGTTCAAACACGATGCTGAGTAAGATTTTTTCCAAAGATGCCCAAGTTACTGTTGTTCATAGTTAAACTTCAAAATGCAAAAATAATTCACCACATCTCTCCCACTCCAATTCCATACTTAAATTCACAATTAAACCAGTTCTAACATTTCATGGCTTGCTGCATGGCAAGCATCCAAAATGGAGAGGCAACCCACTACTTCCTCCTTCTGCAGAATCCTAAGGGAAATTCAGCATATCAACAGGGCATTGTGGCTAAAATGGATGGATACAGGCCTTGGTGCTTACACATCCGAGTTCAGCCTAGTTTTTCAGTTATTGGACATGAATCCTTGGAAAAACTTTATAAATTTTCCAAGCTTCAGTTTTCCCATTTTCTCATCTGTAAAATGAGAATCATCAAAGTACAAACTCAACAGGTTTTTTGTTTTGGTTCTTTTTTTTTTGGTAATAAAATGAAATATGTAAGCATTAGAACAAATTGTAGATATTACTTCCTCCAGCTTTTTTAGGGCAACTATACCTACTGTCAATTATGTTTTTATAAGAGTTAACAGAAATATTCTAAAAGATTTGTAAAACCCTCATAAGGAACCTATATAAACAATTTGAAAAATACAAGGAATTTTTATTATCATGCAAATGAGGAAATACACGTTTGACTTGTTTGGACCCATTTATTTTATCTTTATATTGTCAAATATCTGACACCTATGCATATTTGTGGACTTTTCACCAAATTATAAAAGACTTTTTTCTTCACTAATTTGCCTATGGAAAAGTGGTGACTTTTAAAAGTTAGACAATGCAATTATTTCTTGTCAAGATGTTATAAGACCACATTGGCAAACTCTACGAATTAGGAGTCCTTCTATGTTTGTGTAAGTCTAAATTCATCCAGATCCAGGACCGACTGTTTCCAGATCCAGGACCGACTATCCCTTCTTAATTTTCTCAGTTTCCTGCTATCAACCAAAGATGGGCCAGTATTAATGACCAATTAAAAAAAAAATCCTCAAGTACCTTAGAACATGACTGCAAGAGGACAGATTATACCCTGCAAGCTGAGGAAGTATCTATTATTCTTGAGGAATACAGCCAAAGAAAAATTTGAGACGTTATTGGGCACCAAATGAAATAAAAGAACAGAGCTTCAAGATAGCACCTGTCAGAAGGTAGAAAACAGCAGAGGGTATTTTCACAACTCCTGAAAGGACTGAGGGAAGATAGTACAGGAAGATTAAATAGGATCTTGCACAGTGATATCCCTAGAGATCTTAGGCTTTTTATTTTTCCAGACCTAAAAATTGTCAGAATTTTGAGTAAATCATAAAAGCAATTGTCATGGAGAACATTCGCAGCTGCTCCAACAATTATTTTAAGGTGAGGGAAGCTGGCAGGCAGAGGAAGTCAGGGAAATGAATCAGGATGGGGGATATAAAACACGTGAAAGAGGAAGAGCTGTGACTTTTGAGGCAGCTCGGCCTCTGTGTTTACATTTATATAGAAAACTATTTATGGGATTGTCGTAATGTGTGTTTTAACCATTTTAATGCGTGACTATGCTGCTACTGAGAATACTGGGAAGAAAATGATAGACCAGTTTCCAAGACAGACTCCAGATTTAACTCCCTCAGAATTTTTCCAATGGCTCATTGGTGAAATTTTTGTACAGGGGATGTCTAAATAACTAACAATCTCTAAGCCTTAAAAGAAAAAATAAGAATTTTAAAATAATGACAGTGAAAGCAATTGAAAGGGATGCACAGAGACTCTTTGCTGAGTTCTTCACATCACTTTTCTGAGACTATCATCATAGACCAAGGAAAGTTAAATAAATCTCCCACTGTTGTGATGGACATCATTTGTGTTATAAACATTTGGCGAAGCAGAAGTTAGTCATTTCATCATGACATTCATTCACCTATCCAGATGGGATTACACACTGTAGGATGCCGTTAGCAGCTAACCTATCTCTAAATATTATAAGCAAGACGTTTCCCTGTCTCTTGATGTTTACTAACCTTTCATGGCTTTCATTTCTAACATAAATTCCTATTAAAATTGGTAGCTGAGTTTGGGCTTATTTTAGGTCAGGAATGGAGTTGCCTTTAAAAATAAAAACATTCTTCAAGGACATTTATATTATAGTTGGCTTTACAACAAGGGAAATAATATGATTAATGGCTAACACTACAACCTGATCAGCATTTTAATGTGTGAATCAGAGCAAGGCCAAAATAGTACATAGTTCAACAGCAGTATATCTTAACTATTTCTATATTCATCTAACATGTATCTACTGAAAGCCCACCTTAGATCAGTCACTGGCAGAGATATTGAATGAGAAAGCCCTGATCACTTTCATCATGTCACTTAGTCTATTAGGGGAAACAGAGATTAAACAATTACAAGAGGAGCCTGTATTTGTTTTAACACAAGAGCAACTTTTAGTGAGATATAGCTGGCATTCAATAAACTGCACATAATTAAAGTATATCATTTGATAAGTTTTGACATATGTATACATTAATGAAAACATCACCACGCCTGAAAGAGTGAATATATCCATAACCCCTTAAGGTTTTCTCGTGTGATACCCCTTTGTAATCTTTCCCTCCCAACCCTCCCCACATGCCTCCTTCCCTGGCAACCACTGATCTGGTCTCTGTCACATAGGTAAGTTTGCATTGTCTAGAGTTTTATATAAATGAGGTCACACAGTATATATTCTTATTTATGTAGCCTCTTTCACTCAGCATAATTATTTTAAGAATCATCCATGTTGTTGTGTGTACATACTGTTTGTTCCTTTTATTGATGAGTAGTACTCCATTTTATGAATATATCACAATTTGTTCTTCCATTCATCTATGATAGATATTTGGGTTGTTTCCAATTGTGGCTATTAAAAATAAAGTTTCAATGAAAAAGCCTGGATTTTCATTATACCTGGGCTGTAAGTGGATGTGAGATGGCTGTACTATGGAATAAGCCTTGCACTCCAGATAAGAGGTTTGAGGGTTTTGTTCTTTAACATTTTCCTTGTTGTTAGCAGTTACAGGAATAAGCTGATCTAAAGACAGAAAGGGGGTTTAATAGATACTTTAGAAAGCCCTTCCAGAAGACCACATTCAGAGAAAGTATGCACATGCTACACAGGTCTTGTTATCAAGCTTCTGTTACTTGGGGAGAATGAATGTTTGTCCATGTATATTTACTTCTTTCTTGAGTACAAGGCATCCATTAGCTTTGTCTAGGATGATGTTAGCAGAAACCAGGGACTGTGGCTCATACATGGCTACATCCTCAGCCTCAATTACAGTATCTGTCATATAGGTTCACTCTGTAAATATTAGTGGAAGAAAGGAAAAGAGGGTGGGAGGGAAGAAGGAGTCAAGGGAAGGAGGGAAAGGGTAAATAAATAATGGACAAATTGATAAAAGTTGATATATACGAAATGAACATATTCATCTAAAGATCAATTTTGGTTGGAAGCATTGATAAAATGAGACAGATGCTACAAATACTTGCATAACACTGAAAAATTTTAAGGATGATTTCTATGCTTTGGAAATAGGAGAAAAACACCATGGGCAAAATGGCCTCTTTGGTGGAATAACACTTTGTTCACACTTCTGTTAATACTTTTCTCTCTTCACTTTGTAGTAAATAAAATACCTTAATAGAATCTCACTATGCAGTGAGCTTGGAAATGTCAAGTTCTGATGTATCCTCAGTTAGTAGAACCGTGCCTGTTGATATTCAACAGCAGTGCACGTTAAGCTAATTATTACAGATAACCAAGGATTCAATCTTCAATACTCCAGAGGAAGCCACTTAAAAGTCACTGATCTTCCTCTCTTTCCTCAGAACAAGCAATACCTTGTAACAGAACTTCTCCCTGTACTTCTCGAATTCCCTATATTTGTTCATAATGTTCTCTCTATCTGGAATGCCCTTCCAAACCTCCATACACATCTGCATTAGAAATCACACCCAACTTTCAAAACCCACTGAAAAGCTACTTCCTGAAGGAATCTCTAATCTGATTGATTGATAAAAGATCTCTTTCTCTATGTACCCACAGTACTTTATTTTCTTTCTCCTTCTCTGGTGCTTATGTACTATTACTAGTTGTGATTTGTTTTATCTCTTTTATTAGACTGTAATATTCTTAACAGAAGGGATCTGTTTTACTCATCTCTACTTTCTGTAGTGGCTTTCAAAATGACTTGTAAATAGTAGAGGCTTAATAAATACTTGCTGGATGAATAAACAGGTCAGTGAATAAAAGAATGTAAACTTTCTAATATTTACAATACATGACGGTTAGAAGGAATATACTTCCCATATATCTCACTCATTGTTTCTACTGTAATGTGAGAAAGCCCCATATTTGCTAAGGGTAAATCCCATTAAAATAAAAATGTCATTTTAATACAAGTCTGTAAGTCACTAACTCTTTGATTGTAATTAATTTATTCACGTAATTAACCAATTCCTTAGGAGGATCCTGAAAGAATAAACATGGGAAGGGATTCAAGGCAGAAGAAGCCTAGTACATCTATAAAGACAAACAATGGGAATCTCTGGCAAAAAATATACATATATATTTTAAGTCCTGGAATTAGAATTTTATGGGACAGCCAGAAAAAGAGTATGAAAGGAAAAAGGTAAAAAGAATAATGCTAAAAGCACAGCCAAGGTTATAATTATGTCTAGGTTTAGCCTGACATAAGCAAAAATCTGGACTCAATTTTATAATCTCACATATTTGGTGCAGAGGGGTAAATATGTCCCTATCTTCTTATTTTGAAACAGGGATACAAATTTCTGCCTTTGAATATGATGAAGGAATTTGCCACAGACAAATGCTCCAATGAGGACAACTAGAAAAGGCAGGTAAAGAACAAGAATTATGGTATTAAACCACGAAATGTGAAAACAAGAAAGAATAGGGGAAATAACATTTCTAAGGCCAAAATTTCTGAGATCGGAAAGGTAAATTCTAAGGATTTAAACCTTCAGAGGTGAGCTGAACATGTGAAGCTGCTTTTTTCTTGGGACCATTTACCAATTCTAGGAATAATCTAGGGGTTTGGAATTCAGATTTTGCCCTGGCCACGGCCACTGCAGAAGGACCAAGAAACCAATAGAGATTTGGTGACTGCACAGGTCTAGAGTGGCAAAATTGGAGACTTCAGGTGTCTCAAACACACTTCCAGTCTCCCCCTTAAGACATCTGTCAAATTATGAAACTACATATAACTTGAGACTAAAGAACTAACCTAAAAATCCCTGAGAAGGAAAACAGAAATGTCTGTTTCAACATAGCTCAGTATCTGATTAGATTAAGGTGATGACTGGCTCCCTCCCTACTCCCCTGCCTAGCAAAAGAAAAGACAAATCATCCCTGGTGAGAAAGAGTATCATCTGGAGCTTCTGCAGATTTTATCTGCAGATTTTAAAGTACCCAATATGCAATAAAAAATTACCGGGCATGTGAAGAGACAGGAACATACAATCAATAACAAAAAGGAAATAAAAACAAACAGCAGAAGCCAACCCACAGATAATCCTGGTAGAGAAGGTAACAGGAAAGGACTTCAGAATGGTTATGATTAATTTGTTCAAGAAATAGTCGAAAAGATAAGTAGAATAAATTAAAGGACAAAGAATTTCAAGGGACTTCCCTGGTGATGCAGTGGTTATGAATCTGCCTGCCAATGCAGGGGACACGGGTTCAAGTCCTGGTCAGGGACTATCCCACATGCCTCGGAATAAGCCTGTGCACCACAACTACTGAGCCTGCACTCTAGAGCCTGTGAGCCACAACTACTGAGCCCACGAGCCACAACTACTGAAGCCCATGCGCCTAGAGCCCATGCTCCACAACAAGAGAAGCCACCACTTGCCGCAACTAGAGAAAGCCCGTGTGCAGCAACGAAGACCCAATGCAGCCATAAATAAATAAATAAATTTTTTAAAAAATAGAATTTCAAAAGAGAAGTAATTTTTTTTAAATATTCAAATGGACACTCCAGAACTGAAAAATACAATAACTGAAATTAAGAATTCAAGAAATGTGTCTAATAGCATACTGAGAGAAACAGAAGACAAGAAGTATGAACTGAAAGGTTAATAGAAAATATGTAAGTGAAGCTTAGACAGAAAAGAAAGAACAATTCAGAAAATATAAAAGATATCACTGGAATCCTAGAAGGAGAGGAGAGAGAGAACATAGGAATAAAGTGATATATGAACAAATAATGGCCCAGATTTTTCCAAAATTGATAAAAAGACTCCAACCCACAGATTCAAGAAATTCAGTAGAGCTTAAGCAGAATTTTTAAAAATGCCATCTAGGGCACATCACAGTCAAACTACTAAAACCCAAAACAAACAGAAAATCTTTAAGACAGCCAGACCTTTGTTACCTTGAAAGGAGCAACAATAAGTCTGGCAACTTACTTCTCAAAGGAAATGGTATAATCCAAAAGACAGCAAAATCAACATCTCTACAATGCAAAAAAGGAAATTACTGCCAATATAGAATTTTATGCTTAGCAAAATAACTTTTCAAAATTTATACTGAAACAAATACATTATCAAAGAAAAAAGAAACAGAGAATTCATCACTGGTAGATCTGACATACAAGAAGTACTAAAAGGAGTTTTTCAGCTAGAAGAAAAATGATCCCAAATGGAAACATGGAAATGAAAGGAGTTAAGAGAATGAAAAATTTAAATATGTATATAAATATAAATTAATATTCAACATATAACAGTACCAATGTTTACATTTAAAAGGTAGGTTGAATTAAAATACATTTAAAGAGTAGAAGGATAAATGGAGCTAGAGGGTGGTAAGTTTCCAGTACTATCAGGGCATTGAGAAGAAATAATATGCATTGAACCATAACAAGTCATAAATACTTTCAGTAATCTCTAGGGTAACCACTTTAAAACGATACTGGTAATTACATTAAACAAAAAATATCATATACTTAAAATAAAACTAAGATTGTCATATTGGATTTAAAAAACAGTCTCCATAATAGAGACACACTTAA
Source organism: Physeter macrocephalus (assembly GCF_002837175.3). Taxonomy (NCBI): domain Eukaryota; kingdom Metazoa; phylum Chordata; class Mammalia; order Artiodactyla; family Physeteridae; genus Physeter; species Physeter macrocephalus. The sequence continues at coordinate 67,609,439 of NC_041222.1, forward strand.
ATATTAGTACACAGAAAGGCTGAGAGTAAAAGTATAGAAAAAAATGGGCCATGGAAATATTAACCAAAATAAAGCTAATATAACAACACCAATGTTAGACAAAATATATCTGAAGGCAAGAAACATTACTGGAGGTTTTTTAAGTATTTTTTAAAAAGGATAAGTGGGTCAGTCACAAGAAAACTAGCATAGTCCTAAATACGCATGCACCCAATAACAGAGTTGTAAATATATTTTTTAAATTGTCAAAGTATAAAGAATAAACAAATAAATAAATCCACATCATATTAGCAGACCTTAAACCATTTCTCTCAACAGGTGTTAAAAGAAGTAAACAAAACATGCAAAAGACAGGTGAACAGATAAATTGGGTACAACTATTCCATGGAGTAATACTCAGCAATAAAAAAAATTATCGATATACAAAACAATCGGAATGAACAGCAGAATTATTATTATACTGACTGGAAGAAGGTAGATGAAAATGAGCATATACTGTATGATTCCATTTCTATAAAATTCTAGAAAATTCAAATAATCTGTAGTGAAAGAATGCAGATCAGTGGTTGCCTGGGAACAAGAGGAGGGAAGAGAGAAGCAGGAAAAAGAGCTATGGTGATGGTTTCGTGAATGTATAAATATATCAAAACTTATGAAATTGTACACTTTAAATATGTACACTTTACATTGTCATATGTCAATTATACCTCAATAAAGCTGTTTAAAAAGTCACGTGATTAACACATGGACCCAAATGGTACGTATAAGCAGAGAGAAGACTTTGCACACAACAACAGTAGAATTCACATCCCACTCAAGTTCCCATGGAATATTTTCCAAAATTAACCACATAGCAGCCTTAAAGAAAGCCTCAACAATGTTCAAATAGTTGAAATTACTCAGAATATATTCTCTGATCACAGCGAAATTAGCTAGACTAACAAAAAGATGACTAGAAAACCCTAGTTCATTGAAACTTAGCCAATACTTCTCTATATAATGGGTGAAAGAATAAATAACAATGGAAATTAGAAAGTAGTTTGAACTGAATAGCAATGAAGATTGGACAGACCAATATTTGGGGGAATGCAGCTAAAGAGTGCTTGGAGGAAAATGTATGGCTTTAAAATCTGTATAGTAGAAAAGAAGAGAGCCTGAAACATCCTAAGAAAATATCACACCTAAAGAAAGTACAAAAAAGATTAAAGGCAAAAATAAAACAACAGTAGAATTCACATCCCACTCAAGTTCCCATGGAATATTTTCCAAAATTAACCACATAGCAGCCTTAAAGAAAGCCTCAACAATGTTCAAATAGTTGAAATTACTCAGAATATATTCTCTGATCACAGCGAAATTAGCTAGACTAACAAAAAGATGACTAGAAAACCCTAGTTCATTGAAACTTAGCCAATACTTCTCTATATAATGGGTGAAAGAATAAATAACAATGGAAATTAGAAAGTAGTTTGAACTGAATAGCAATGAAGATTGGACAGACCAATATTTGGGGGAATGCAGCTAAAGAGTGCTTGGAGGAAAATGTATGGCTTTAAAATCTGTATAGTAGAAAAGAAGAGAGCCTGAAACATCCTAAGAAAATATCACACCTAAAGAAAGTACAAAAAAGAAGATTAAAGGCAAAAATAAATGAACAGGAAATATCAGTACAATAATCAA